>NC_051159.1:32345339-32373116 GCF_013339745.2 Dermacentor silvarum | reverse complement strand
AAGAACGCGAAAATCGAAGGGCTTATTGTAGCACGAACTGACGTCTGCCTTGCGTACCGTAGTAGTGGCGTCCTCACCAAAAACAGCGGCCGCAACTGTCAACTTCGCCGAGACGCGCTCGCCCGTTGACGGCGACGCGACGCAGCAGGCCGCACCTTTTAGGGGCGATGCTCCTTAGGGTCTGGGTCGGTCCTTCCTCTGTAGTATGTAGTAGTAGTAGTAGTAGTAGTAGTAGTAGTAGAAGTAGTAGTAGTAGTCGTCGTCGCAGTAGTAGGTAGCCACGTCTACTTTTATGAAAAAAAAAAAAAAAAAAAACAACGCATATCCACGGGGTGAATGATGATGAGTGGGCGAAGCTCCGGAGGGAATCATCGGTAAACCGTGAATCTTCTGGGTAATTCGCCCAGTCTCGCCGCACTAAATCGAACGATTGACTTCCACCAATGACACGTCATATGTGACGTCATTCCTATTTTATAACAGCGCCCTTCATTATAATTGCACCATCTCCCGCTTGAGGGGACGCTAGCACAAACGCGTTAGAAACGGTGCAGTACTCTCTAGTAAGGGGGCGAGACCACAGCGTCTTACGCAGCCGTTTACACATGCCGGAACGCTGCACTTTGATCTTATAGAAAAAAAGCTGAAAATCTTCGACCGTCTCTTGAACCAATCGGTATACGGCAGAGCCACGAGGTACCACTTCGTAAAACCTACATCGTTTCTCAAAGTACCTACGTAGATAATTTTACAAATGTTTTTCAATCTTAATATTTTGCGAAAAGCGCTTATGTGGCGCAATGCAGTCGTGCACCTAGCATAAACCTCTTAGCTAACTTACACTTGAAAAAAAAAGCATCTACCGTTTATCGCTAATACAAAATAAAATAATGCTCAGCCAGTCGTTACCGGCCACCACCGTCGAACGATTACGTCTTCATTTTTGCGTTTTATTGATTTGCCCACTTTGTAGGTATTCATCGGCCGAAAAATGTGGGCCAACTTCGTAGGCAGCGTCTTAATTTTACAGCGCAGCTCCTAGGCGCCCGTTTCTGCGGCGTGCGTCGGCGTTTCCGGCGTAACCGAGCGAACGAGCACAGCGAAAGATTAGATCGAACGCGGCGCGCAGCGGGATATGCAAAAGGTGGCGAGAGCGAATAGGCGCGAGGAGGAAAGTGAAGCGGAGGGTGCAGCGGACCCATGAGGCGGAAAGCGGAGAAGGGTATGGCGAAAGTGTGAGAAGAAAAGCGTAGTGCGGCGACAATGGCTACTACGGCGCCAGTTGTAGCGCGCGTCGTCTGGGAGGTCTGTCGGCGGCTTCTCTCAACCGCGCCCACGCGTCATCCACGCGCTGTCCCCACGCGCTGGCTCTCGCGATCTCCAGATGAGCGAGGCAGTCGCGCCGCACTTCGCTCCGTTTGCAACGTGCCGCACGAGACCGATTGTCCGCGCCAGCCATTATATCACGAAATGAAAACACGTATAGAGCTGCTCTCAAATTTCGCATTAGGGAGTATCGCAATAGCCGGTGAATCTTTTGTTTCAGATCTACCCCCCCCCCCCCCCCCGTACAGGCATTGATACAGACAAATATTTGACAGCACCACAGTATATTTCCAGCAGGAGGGACCACAGTGTATATATATACATATATATGGACGTACAAGTGCCGGATTAAGACATTTCAATATTCATTTTTTCCCTCACACGATTGATGAGGGGAATTCTTTACCCTAGTAAAATGTTAATACCCCAAAATTTTCTAACCAGTGTAGAACATATGCTTTGTAACATGTATTTTTCTTATCTTCTTTAATAATTCGTTGTATTGAATGTTCTAACAGTGCTTGTTTCTTGATGAATTTTTTAGTTCTATAATGAAATTATTATAAAATTACAAAGTGCACGCTTTACTTACTTCCTAAACTAGGACACGCGTTCAGTCCATCATCGTCATCATCGGTGACTGTAAACAAACACGAAGGTGCGGTAGGCAGAAAAAACGTATATGAAATATGACAGTTTATTTTGTATTAAGCATAAATTGTTTATTGCATAACAGAGAAGACCGCCCAAGGGTGTGCTTGCAGGTTTTCATTATCCCGAATAAATAAGTTTTACCGGTGCCCATGGTTTCTGGACTGCGATCTTTGAGAGAATTCTGTGTTCATAGTTATAGATATAAAATATTCAGACGATGAATCCTTTTGTCATGATTTCATTATGCTACAGAAAGAAAATCTCGCTGACAGAAGGACACCATTAAAGTTCGGCGCTCGGCGTCCAGACACGCAGTTTTTTAGGACGGCGTGTGTCTGAATGTTATTTTAAAGCGCTAGCTCAAAGGGCTCCGACACGCAATGAGCACGGCGTTGAGCATCATTGATACCAGAGGCAGGCCAGACGTGCTCGTATGTTGCCGATCCTGCACCGCCGGCTTATCTTGCCGAGCTTGCCGCCATACGGCTTGGCCGCGTTGCGCCCTTTTGTTCAAGCTGCTCGATATTCTCAGTTCATCATTCGCACGGACTCCACTCAAGCCATCCACGACATACGTAGGGTATCTCGGTCCTCTCTTCTCTCGGATAGCATTCACCGTATTGCTGCCACTACGAATTTAGTGATACGCGTTCAGTGGGTGCCTCGAGCAGCCCTGCCGGGTCTACTTGAAGCAGATTTGGTAACCCACCCTGAGAACATAGCGTACCCACTTTTCCTGAAGGTGCTTGCGGACAACTGCTCCGGGAAAAAGAAAACCTCCGACGTGCCACACGAGCTCTTGTACCTCCGTGTGGGTCAGACCTCCCTGGTGGGTTAACCCGCCGAGAGGAGGTTACGTTACGGAGGCTGCGTGTCGGGGTCGCACTCACCCCGTCTGTGACCGCTCTCTGGGCACAACAGTACTACGGTCCCTATGATACATCGTGCCCATTTTGTGACACTACGATTCAAAATGTGACAGTGACACACCTATTATGGACGTGCCCAGGACTTCACCTAAGCCGTCTCCACCACCTACGGGCAACAGGCCTTCGGCCTGGCCGTCCACCCGACCTTGAACGTTGGATTCATGGACCGTATGATCGTTTACTTCTAGATTTTTTGCATGAATCAAGTCTGTTCGTGTATTTTTGATATACTTTGTATTATGCGTAAGGGCAAGCGTTCGAAAAAAAAATGTGGTTGATCCCTCTTATATAGGAATCGGTATAGAACACGAAAGTGAAACGTGTCTTCACAGAAGTAGTGTAATGTTTATTGCACATTGATATATAATGTATATTGGTGTTTTGTGGCTAAAGCGCCCTTAGGCGTTGATGCACCCACGCTGACGCCTGGTGGCACGTCTCCTCCATCACGACTACCAACGTCGATGACCATGAGCAACCGTCGTGCATATGGAAGCTGCACTACGCTGCACACGCTAGCACAACGCGAAAGACGAAGCACGTAACTGACACACTAATACAACGCGCAAGACAAAGCACGTAACTGAATCGTCACCGAGTCAAATCAGCGCGTACAGCGCGTCGTAATTGCAGCCTCCGCGATCAACTTCAGAAACATTTTCAGAGCTAATTGCGGAGGCCACGCTCCGCTGTGCTGAGTACGGTGAACGCCACCTAGGTGGCGTTGGTAGTGCTTCTTGATGCCAGCGTCCCTTCGAATGCTGGCATGGAGGCGTCGTAGTGCTGAGACCACCGAAGCGTTCACTGTCGGTGCGCGTTAGTGTCATAATGCAGTACTTCTCTTTTCTGCTCGTAGGCGGCGGCACCGCCCCGAGCAAGAGCGCGGGTACACGGAGGAGTGTTAAGCCCAGACCACACGTACGCTTGCGGACGCGCGTAAGCTCGCGTCTACGCGCCTTGCGGTTGCCGCGCCTAGCGAGGAATGGCGTTTTGCATCCACAAATACGCGCGACAACGCGCGCTCACCGGCATCACTTGTTTACACCTTGGCAGACGCCACTTCGTATTTCGTTGTTGGCAGTGCTTCAAAATGCTTCGATATTTATAAACGTAATTTTTATCTTTTTGGAGCTGTTAGATCAGCCCAAAAAGTGAAGAAGAAGCACTTTCTTGCATGGTATAATTCTGCTTACCTGAGAGTTGAATGTACCGCGCCGTCGCTGCGTAGCCAGGCGCGCCGACGCGAGGCAGCCCAGGCGCGCGATAACTGAGAGGAGCTGATCAGCGAGATCGCGCCGCGTTTCGACGCGTACGAGCCGTGCCGCACCGTCTGCGCATGCGTGGGCGCGCGGACGCGAGCTCGCGCGCGTTTGCAAGCGTACGTGTGGTCTGGGCTTTAGATATATAAGGCGCGTCTGTGTAGCTCTCTGCAAATGCGTTTGTGGCGCAATGGGTTAAACGCTCGGCGATCTATCGTCGCGGACCGAGAGGTCGTGGGTTCGATTTCCAAATTTTGCATGTTTGTGGAACTTTTTCTTCTGGTTTCTTTCTTTGTATTATGTTCTATGACGTATTTCCGTGACGGAAATACGTCAGTGAAGTCTTGGTGGACCCCGGCATAAAACACTTTCGTGTTAAAAAAAATGAGCGAAATCTCGCTAGCAATCGCAGTGCTGCGCGTGCCGCGTTTCTTCCAATCACAGAACGGCACACACCCCGTGCTTTCTACTAATCACAGCGTGGCGCTGCGGCATCCGCGGCGGTGCCGGCTTGCCGGGCGGGGAAAAGTACCAGAACGCTCGCCTTCGTGCATATATATAGCGTTCGCCGCCAGCGTTTCCCGGTAGACATCACGGCTATATAAAAGCTGCAGTTGTCGGGAAACGTGAGAAGCAGTCAGGGATCTTTGATTGCTATCACGTTCCACTCTTAAAGGCGAAGCTTAAGCGTCACCTAAGATTTTTCTGTAATTTTAACAGCGAAGCTGTTCTTGCTAACCGTAAAATGTGCCGAGTGCTACCGCAAAACTTCACCGAGCTATGACGTCACTGTGTTGCCTAGCAAGCACCTCGCTGAGCGGCATGTGCGTCGCCTCCTATCTAGGGAGCCTACATGCAACGCCGTTGCATGTAGGCTTTGCATGTAGGCGTTGCATGTAGGCGTTGCATGTAAGCGTTGTTTGCATGTAGGCATGGCATGTTTGCATGTAGGCGTTGCTTGTAGGCGTTGCAGCGCCGTTGCATGTGTGCACATGTTGCGTTGACATGGGACGTTAAGGAGAGGGAAGGAGAGCATGCGCGCGGCGCGCGCATTGCTCGGTAGAGTGAAAGAGAAAATGAGAGCGAGATGGAGAGAGAAAGAAATTGTAGCAGCACCAAGGAGGGAGCCGTCGTTGTTGTGTGGCGCTAGGCGGGATTAAAGTCCCTAGATTTTCTGCTCTTGTTTAAGTAGCGGCATCTACCTCCGTCGGCCACCATGTTCTTCCTACCTCCTTGAGCAGCACCTACGAGGCAACGCGCAGAGCTGCTGCCGACGCCACCCGCGTTCCCCGTTTCCCGCGTTCGCGCCGGGGAAACGCGGGCGGCGTCGGTAGCAGCTCGGCAGGTTTCGAACAGCCATGCCCGGCAAGTGTGGACTCTGTGGAGGCGCAGCTTGGCCGTGACGTCAGCGGGGAGATAAAGCTCGGAGCTGCCGCGACGGCGGCAGAATTCTGGTTCACTCTGTGGCGAGTATATATACGTAGCCTTGACATGGGACGACCAAAGAAGATGCGGACACCCGAAGAAGAAGCAGCTCATCTTGAAGCGCACCACGTGGCCAAGCGAAAATCTTCGCGTCGGCGGCGAGCCGATTCGGAATACCGTGCCTAGCAGCGCTAAGCATTTTCTAGCAAAACTTAGCCAAACCTAGTAAAACCTGGAAGAAGCTAGGGCAATCACCAGCTCTGCTGTTTACTCCAACCTTGCACCGCGACTGCAAGGTGCCCACTTGTTTTGGGATTCATGCAGTTAGTTGTAAAAACATTTTTGCCCTAGTAAGCATAGTTCGGCAATTCCTGCATCTGGCAGTTCCTCATTCGCGTTTACAGACTAACATGTCTACTCATTACTAGTCAGGTTCCTCGCAGATTTAATGATTGCAATTACAGTACAGATTTTCCTAACACGTACGACAAGGAAGAGACATAATTCAAACATTTTCTTCCTTCTCCGACGTTTGCCGCGCGCTTCCACCATAATTTAACGTAAGCACAAGTTGGAAATGTTGGGACCAGGGCTTAGATGCTAGAGCATCTTTCTAACAACTAGGAGACAGAGTGATGGCCGGTCCAGTTCAGGCTGGTCCAGCGATACAACACTCTACAGCAATTTGCTACATGTTTACTCTGTGATCAATCGGAGAGGTTTCGCTTCACTCCTGTAGGAAAACTTTGCAACTATTATGCGATTCTTCGAAAACTCGGCGGCGTCTCATCGGCGTCGGCGGCGAGCCGATTCGGAATACCGTGCCTAGCAACGCTTAGCATTTCCTAGCAAAACTTAGCCAAACCTACTTTCGCTGTTTGAAGCCTTGCGTGGCCGAGTGCAAGCTTAAGCCATTTTTTTAATGAACACGTATTGGTTACATTAATGTATAGTAATTAATATGCATGAATCGTGCGATGTTTACGTAACGGCGTAATTGGTGACAAAGGTGGTACATTATGTACAGTTACAGCAGGCCCTGCTCACTGACTGTCGAGAGAGAGAGAAAAGTCATAAGGGAAAGGCAGGGAGGTTAACCAGGCTGAGCCCGGTAGGCTACCCTGCACTGGGGAAGGGGGAGAAGGGATTGAAAGAGAAGAAGGAAGAGAGAAGTTCACAGTTCACACCTTGCACATTTACAGTCAAGCGTTCATCGCCAAGTTTCGTCACAGGCGGTCATGCAGGCTTGTGCACTTCATAAAGCGCAGCAGCGCCTTTGTAGCCCTGTACATAGAAGACGCCACGAGGCCACGGGCCCAAGATCTTCTCCTCCGTAAAAGGCCTGTCGTCCAGTGGCGTAGCCAGAAATTTTGTTCGGGGGGGGGGGGGGGGGCTCAGGTTTCAGCGCGGCCTCCTCCTTATAGAAATTGTCGTGGGATCAAATGCATGAATAATAACTGCATTGTCAATTTCATTGTATATTAGATGCTGCAAACGAATTATTGAAGTGCTATGCACTGTCCATTAAAATATGTATGTTTTCATAATAGAATACATTCGTATGCCCCAAAAATTGTGGCAGAAATAACTGCTATCAGTGCTTCCGCGTTTTTTTGCCTAATAAATCAGTAAAGAAAACAACGCATGAACTTTAGAACTATTGACCCTTTTCGCGGAGCAGTTTGTTTTAGAGAAACGAGATGGCGCTCACGGCGGCGCGCCATACCTCTCCTCAGCGACCGCGCACGAATACGAAACCATTACCGCTTCTACCTTGCTTCTGTGCGATCAGCTGTCGGAAATACAACTGAGTTTTCGATAACACACTGTGCTCCAATCATGCTAGATTGAATAATGTGGATTGAAGACGTGTGCAGTAGTTGGCTGCAAAAATAGTGACTGGCATGTTAAGGAATAGAATGAATCTGTGTGGCGAAGTTCGCGGACCGCTGCTGCAATTGTCCGAACGTGTTACCGGCACTTCGTGATGTACGGTTTTCCTCGAGGATACAAAAATTTACTCATCCGCCAGCCTCCTATCGCTAACCTTCAAAGACAGGGCTTCATCCCCATAACGTCGGCAAGAGTGAGTACCACTCGTTAAACAATGACAAAGGGAGTAGCGCCGGTTCCTGTCATAGTAAGTTTCGCGCACGTTATCTATACACATCTGTCCAAATGGCAGGAAAACTTACGCCCACTCTATCGCCGACGTATCAAGAATAAGTGAATGGACGCACACTTGAATATATGCGCACTGTATACACACAATAAATGACGGACTACACCTATGGCGCAGCAATGGTCGAAGCTGAATGTTTCGTGACGGTCCACAAGAGTAAGCAAGTTACTAGCTGTAATATATATTTGCTACAAGGTATTACAATGTACAAAACAGCTACGTTGCAAGCCTTGTGCGCAGCAAGAACAAATCTATCGGATTCAGAACTGAGCACACCCGCGAGCGATTAGGCAGAAAATAATCAGATAGTGGCCGCACCGAGGAACTTCACTGAGTCAGAAACTGACAAGCCACTGCCTCAAAATATTTGCCGAATAAAGAACAAAGAGCAAAACACACTAATCCTGACTGAATTCATAATCGCAAAGCTTGAAATGCATATTTAGCCCCGCTTTTAGAAGCACCATATACACTGCTTGCGCCGTTTGGACATAGCTTAATCAGCTCCGAAAGCGCTTTTGCATGTTCTCTGAAGCTGCAGGTGATCAAAGCTTCGTGTCGTCCACCTAGTCACCGTCTACGATATCTTCGAAAAAAGAGGTTTTCTAAGCCGCGCCGGCGTCATGCACTTCCATTGTAAACAAGGAGGCAACGGAGGCAGTTGAGGCATGCAATGGACGCGTCATCACGTGATCAAATATGGCAGCGCCCACGGGATCGCCGCGAAAAGGGCCAATATCAGTTCGAAACCAGCAAAGCACTGCATGCAGCTTATATGAAAAACGTAAAGGCCATGAAATGAATAAGTTGAGGACAAATATTTTGATGAATCTTTGTCATTCAAGAACCTTGTTTACATTTTTCTACATATGCAACGGCCAGGAAGAAACCTCAATGATGCTATCCCTCGTTGCAGTCGATTGCGCAGGAGCAGCTGTAATTCGTCGTGTATTGTAATTACACCGAGATAATACTCGCAGCAGTGAGTACAAATGAAAAGTGGGAGTTCTGCAAAATATATATTAGAAATGCGAAGATAGAATAGAATATACAAATGCGAAGATACAACTCGCTAAAGGGCAAAAAAAGAGTCGCTGGAAACAAAGTTCACTGCTTGTATACACAAAACCTCGCAATAAGATATTTAAGAATACGTATGAGTCTCCAATAAAGCTACGTATTTAAGCAAACCTCAGTGTATATAATGCGTCAAATAAGACAAATAAACATGTTGCTCAGTCACAGATAGTAAACTTTGCGCACAGAAAGACAGATGATCTAGGCAAGAACACAACTATGATCGCAGAAATCGTGATATGTACTTAGGCCATGCAGCGGTCGCGACAGTGCCATGTGGGTAGAATAATAAAGGAATAATGCATAAATCAGTACGAAAATGTGTAATTTAACTGCCTGCACAACGCCAACAATTATTCTGCACCCAAAATAAAGGTGGGTATTCCTTCGTTTCAAAAAAGAAATAAAAGCAGGTAGCTGAAAAGGAAAGAAAAGGACAAACGAAGGTCACAGATGATGTGGTAAGTTGAACTACACAATATCCGAGTGTGTTTTTGGCGAACGGCGCTTGGAGCGGGCTTTCAATGAGCAAGGTCGGTCAAAATTGGTTATGGGTATCCTCGTAATTTTTCTATTCGCGTGATAATTGTGATCATGATGTTAACTGCTAGAATAAATGGCGAAAATTTCTGCGGTTTTAAAAGCTAATGAACGGTCATACGTTTTCATAATTAAGAAGTTATGGACCTGAAGGAACAGTGCTTTTTACTTGCATTGATTTTTGCTGCTTCGCTATCTAAAGGACAAACTTCTCACGGCGGGAAAGTTGAGCGAAGCGGTCAATGACTTCGGACACGCAGATGCCGACGTCTCTGTCGGTGTATAGATGCGCCAGCCTAACCATGCGTTCCACATACATTGTAGAGCGCAAGTAGTTTTTTAGTAAACTATTGTTACAAAATATTCTCTCTTTGCTGGCAGTGGTCACTGGAAGGGTGACTAGAAGCTGCAGCAGTATTTACACATTTACATAGAACCTGCTGTCGCAGTGAGAGATGGGCATCTATTCCGGTGCTAAAACCTGAAACACTCCCTTGATGTCGTTGGCATACTTGTTTAGGTACCTTGCAAAAACAGCAGGCTGTTCGATTCCAGCGATGTCCGTCGTTTAGTCAGGAAGTATGGAGAAGCAGCCTGCTTTTGAATCTAAGCTTTCTTTGATAATGTCAACACAAATTTCTATAATTTGGTTTTGTGCGTCTGGGCTTAAATACGAGGCAATACTGGGGCAACTTTACAAATGGTTCTACAGATATGTATCTCCACAATCAGCTCGCATGCGAAGAAGCACTCTGAAAATGCCTGTATTTTCAGCAGGGGCATTGCTTAAATACATAGGGCCCCTGTCCCTGTGGCCACGGCGAGTCAGACCTTGTCGCCCGCAAAAAAAAAAAAAAAAAAAAAATCCTCAATAATAGGCCGTTCACTTTCTTCTGTTTTCTCATATTTTACTTTGCCTGCCCTGGTCAAGCTGATCAATCACATTGAGCACGCTTCCTGAAAATGTTTGGAGAAAATTATCAGCTGCTAGCTGACAGTCACGGTGATATTTAGTATTTTCGTGTGTGTGGGAGATTGCGAGCGTGCGCTTCCATTTATGGAACGGCTTGGACACGAGCGTTCCAATGCGCGCATGTTGGCCCAAGTTTATAAGAACATTAACCCCATAAAGTTCTAGAATTGAAAATATTTTAAAGCATGCCTTTGGAAATGTCAGCGCACCTTTCGCGTCAAACGTTTATGAGAACTTTATACCCATAAACTTTCGTAATTGAAATCCATGCGCTCCGTTTATTCCGCGGCCGCTGCGAGATGCCGCAACGCGCCCGCTCGCTATCGAAAAGCCGTTGAAAGGTTGTGCTCGGATGGGGCTCCTTGCGTTACGTGACTCCAGGTGCAAGGGCGTTGTCATGAAATCCAGCCCGAGTTCGCAATGTTCGTGCCGAAATGTCTTTTCGAGCGTGAAAAGGACATTGTAGACAAAATCCAGCATGATTGCCGTCGTCGGTGGTAGTTTTGGTCGGCGGTGCATGCCAGCACGAAAAAATTTCGGGGGGGGGGGGGGGGGGCTGAAGCCCCATCAGCCCCCCCCCCCCCCCCCCCCCCCCCCTGGCTACGCGCCTGCTGTCGTCTAAGTGCCCCAAAGCAGTCTGAAGGGCAATCCTCTCTTCTTCGTATCTAGGGCAGTCACATAAGAGATGTCTGGTGGTTTCCTCAACACCACATATGCTGCAGTTGGCACTGTCCGCCATTCCAATTAGGAATGAATAGGAGTTCGTAAAAGAAACTACTAATCGCAGGCGGCACAGTAAGGTTTCTTCATGTCGTTTAAAACCGGGTAAAAGTCTTAATTGCATCTGTGGGTCCATGGCATATAGGCGCCGGTTGGTAAACTCTGGTGTATGCCATTTTCTTAGAGTTATAGTATGGGCAAGACTGCTGAGGTGCCGCGCTGCATCCGTTCTTGACAATGGTATTGGGATACTTTCATATTCGTCATGTGCTTCACGGGCAGCTTTGTCGGCACTGTCGAGAAATATACGTAGGCAATTACGCGGCCTCTGAGTGAATAATCAACGCACAGGAACACGTTAGTAAATAAAAATTCGTCGGCCCTTCCACTCCATGAAGATGGTTAGTTCCTCATTGACACAAGGAGAATACCAAGTTAATTTACTAATATATTGTTTAATATTTTACAAAATTCCAATTTACGTTAATTTACTGATTGATTATTTATTAATTTCGAAAATTCCAATTAAACTGATTGAACTTTATTACCTTCTACCTTGCTTTCTTCCAAAAAGCACATGATTCCCTATATGATAAAACAAAATACGGCTCTAACATCAGTTAGTTTCATTGAATAATTTCATCCCACCTGTTTAACCGCCGGCTTCTTGGCCAATCCCCCGTGGTGGGTATGCGCCATGGCATAGGAAGCAAGCAAGCAAGCAAGCAAGATGGTTAACCAGTGAAGCTGAAGCGTGCGGTGTCGGTGGGTTAATCCCTAGAGTTCATTAAAGTATTTCTCAATTAGGAGGTTACACACACGTTCGGCTGCGACGAAGAGAACGACGTCACTGACGGTATGCCCGCAGACCGCCGTTGTCGCTTGCGTTCGTTGTCTCTATAGTTTGCTCGACGGCGTGGTTAGCAGCATTCTCCCGCCACTGCCGCTTGCGATTCTTCGAAATTAAATTGCTTCAAAATTAAATCTGTCCGTTACATAAGACAATGAATGGCTCATACCCCAGTAAACGGCCTCCACATTACGACGACAGAAGGGAAGTGAAATTCTACTCTGGAATGATTAGCGGCAACGCAGTCAGCTATGGAAGCAGACGACGACGACGAACGCGGGAGCAGTGGCACGAGCAGGTGCAGAGCACGAGCCAACGAGCCAGCTGCGGAAGAAGACGACGATGCTCAAGCCAATGCTGATGATGATAGTTTTCAGTGGACAGGCGATGTCGCCTAGCCATATATAGCTTCGCTTTAAAATGGTTAAATTACTGCCTAGGAAGCACATCCGCCAACATGCCCGCGTGCCTTTCTGCACTACCATTCTGCATCCAGCGTACTTAGGAAAACTCCGCAGGCATTGTCCTGCGGATGTCTTTTTGCAATCCGAAATCAGACATACTAATACGTCCGCGGGTGATTTTGTGCGGACGTCCATAGGATTTTCATTTTCGACCCCAAAATATCGCCCAGACTGTTACGTCTTCCAATCGTCCGTGAGACGTCCGCTGTCGGCTCTGGACGTTCGGTTCTTTCCCGGACGTCCTGCGGATAATGGGGCTGTAGTACTATCGTTGGCGCTCCACCCAATTTACACCATTGTAAATTAGCCCCTCGTGTAAATTAGTTTCAGCCGCGTATTTATATAACATATTTCGTTCAATGCACGGTGCCAAAGTAGTGTGGTCTGCGGAAAACACCATGTATATTCTTTACACATGTTGCCTGCTACCACGTAATAAACCCGCGCGGTACCGCGATGTGCCGGCGCTCGCCCAGCGCTTTCTAAATCAGCCTCACTTGCGCGCTTTACAGCCATGACCTCACGTCAGAGAGTCCGTGTATTTCATGGACGATACAGGCGACGCTTAGCGTGATCGTATTTTATTGCGATGTCACTTATATGGACGCTCCAGGGGAATCCTGCCGGCGGCGTCGCTGTGAGGTTCCGTATAAAGTCCAACCGCGATAAGATCCCGGCCGGTCTTCTCACGCGTGCAAGACAGGGCGGGAGCGGGCACATGTGCTCGCGCTAGGAGAGGGGGGGGGGGCAGGGTAGCGCGTCTTTACTTTTATACTATGATCCCTAGAACCATACTTCTACTCCGGCCGTGGTTTAGCGCGGCCGCGCACGTCCTGTCTTGGAGGAAATCTGCGCTGAGTTCGAAGGCTAGCCTACGCGAGATAGTTGATAGCTTCCTGCGCGCTTTGTTCTCACGAGCCTGGCTCTGGTTGGAGGGAGAGGCAGCACGAATGGGAATTCGCTCACTGCTGCTGCCGCTCTTCATCACGCCAAGTTCTGAAAGCGAGTGTGCACGGTGATAGAGATGTGTTCATGTTTGCCTGTGCGCGCGTGGCACCGCTTTATCCGGACTGACTCAGAGGTGCCCTGGGATACACTCAGGAGGTGCCCGGGGTCGCTCAGCAGACGTCCTGGGACACAGGCTGTACACCGTGAAAGGTGCCGGAACCGCACGTCTAGTAGGCGTCGTCAGCCGACTCTCAGTAGCGTTGACGACCCGCGGGTACGGAGCGGGACGCCGGAACCAGGGGCGTAGCCAGGGGTGGGGGGGGGGGGGGTTTCAAACCCTCCCTGAAATTTTTTCCGCAACCCCCCCCCCCTCCACTTACCCACCCTTTGTTCTCGTCGCTTCGCGCTGACATAATTCATGAAACCGGTGCTACTATCACAATTTCATTCCTGGGCGCTTCCGTTTGGGTTGGTAATTTACAGCGAATCATGTCTGCATATGGAAAAAACTGTCACGGTGTTTGTCAAGGCTTTGACACTCTGTGAAGTTTTGGGCGAGAACGTGGCGGCCGCATTCTGAAGCAAGAAATGCGCAACAAATGAAGCAACAAATGCGGCAGCCGCATTTTAGATGATGGCGAAAACGCTCGAGGCCCATTTACTTAGATTTAGGTGCACGTTAAAGACCCCAGGTGGTCGAAATCTCCGGTATACATTTCCGCCGCTTCCCTTCAGGTGCCGGTTAGGCCGCGCTCGCGCAGGATCTTAGGCTACGTTCACACTTGGTCTCGGAGCTGTCGGAAGCGGCAAAATCTTGCAAAAATCCGCCCGCCTATAGGCGGCAAAACAGGCAGAAAAACAGGCTGCGAGCCAAATCGGTCTCGGGCCGATTTTTTCGCCATGGCGAAGCGGAAACGCGGCGGAAAGTCGTTCTGCTTCACTGGAAGCTACACTAGCATGTAAACAACCGGTCGTAAAATTGAACATGGCACCAAAAGTGTAGGCTGCAATGCTGATCGACGCGATCAAGAACCACCCCTTGCTCTACGACAAGAGTGGCACTAAAACGTGCTGTCAGCAATACTCGCGATAGTATTCAACGTCGCGCGACCGGAGGTGCGGCAACGAAGCCTTGGCGTGACACAACTTCTCGCGCTTTTGCAAATCCAGGCGAACCCACCACCGCCGTTTCCGAGGTGTCCGCGTCTTCCGTTTATTTATTGTCCATTTCTAGAAAACAAGTTGGTAGAAGTATAAAGGCCATTTCTTCTTCCACTTCCACGGCAGACAATAGTTAGGCATATTCCTCGTTGGCGCTCCATAATTCTCCTCGCACGTGTACGGTATGTTGCAGAAGTCGCGGGGTGCTTTTCTCGTCGCGACGATAGATTGGGAGCGTAGGTCTCACGTAGGACGCGCAGGCTTTGGCGAGCCCCAACACAAGGGCCAGCCCGGGTTTTAGCTCTGGTGTTCCCGTTGCCCCTTTGGTGTCCTGGAGGCGCCGACAATACAAAATGTTGAAATGATATTACAACTTGTAAATAAAAGCTATTAAAGAAATATGATCACGCCTAGGCACCAACCTGTGACTCAGCGCTACCGCGCCCGTGTGAGGAGAATTACAGAACGCCAACGAGGAATTTACCGAAGGTCGCTGATGACACGCGAAGTTGCGTAAAATTATCACTTTGGTGACGGTACGTGGGTCAAAGAATGAACATACCGCTCGAAATAATGCGATAATGAGCGCCACCACGCCGACAAACGTACGCAGACGAGACGGATCTGGACGAAAACGGCAGCGGCGGCCGCGGCGGTAGCAAAACAAATGTGAAAAACTTGGACAGGCGCGGAAAAAAGTTTCCGGCCGTTTTGGCCTTTCCACCCGCTTGCCGCTTCCCAAATGTGAACGTAGGCTTAGTCTGCGCGAGAAACGTCTCTTGTTTGCGATTGCGCCCCTACGGAAGGCTGGTAATTACTGTTGTGTTGTTGAATCCCAAACCAGCAATTACGGAAGGCTGGTAGTTGCTGTTTTGTTGTGGAATCCCAAACCAGCAATGTACACACGAAGGGGTTGATGACAGCAGTGAAATTCCACCGACTCGCAACAGAATGCACGAAACAGACAGCCGACAAGCATGAATTACTGCAGTGCGCAGTACAGCGTAAGTAAACTCTTGTTGCAGGCGCTGACAGTTCTCGTCGGAGTTCACGCGTCGTGAGAAATTGATTATGTGCACTATGCACTGAACAAGGCCGGAGTTCATTCCTGCATCACTAGTACACCAATCAGTCTTGATTCTGTGAGGTACAAGGCCGCTTCCTGTTTGCACCGGCGTAAGTGAAGCAGAAATGAGTTGCACGCACTACTTAAAATGCGCACACATGCCATATCTATGCTGTGCGGTGAAATATTCTGTACAATTCTGAATCTGTTGACGTAAAGGCAAATGACGGCTGCACGCTCGCACACAGCGGAAGACACAGCGGCCCATGCACTTGCCGCAGGAAATTCAACCCTGTCGTATGAGGGAGCAGGGCGACGAAAGCTTCGAAAAAAAAAAAAAAAGCCTTACGCGTTTTTGCGCGTATTTAAGTTTTCTAGCGCAAAGACGCAGCGAACAAGCTATTGCTATGGGAGTAGGTATAGCCTAGTCACACGTGCATTTTCACGCGTATAGCCGTCCTTGACTTGTGAAACTCACTTCGCCCCGACGAGGACGACGCCATCTACGCTTAACGGAAATTAACAATTAATGATGTCTTCTCCGATCGCACGGGTCGTCTCAATGATGCGTTTTCGAAGACTGGTCCATTCAGTGGTGCGTTCAGAGACCGTTGCTCCAAACGCCCACTGTACCTGTCGTACTTACTCTATTTACTGAGCTTACTTTACTTTTTACTTAATTTCTTCACAAGCACACGCGCACGCGAGGGGGGGGGGGGGGGGGGCGGTCCCATGTCTTTGATATACATCTATAGAGTCTGCTTAAACTACCGATATTTATTATTGATCACGTGACGTAGAGGAAAGCAGAAGCTTGCCCCCCCCCCCCCCCGGTCGGCCGGTGAACTCCCCCCCCCCCCCCCCCCCGAGACAAATTTCTGGCTACGCCCCTGGCCGGAACTGCCGGTACGTGGCCGACCTGGAACTACATAGTACGTTGCAGTCGGGACAGAAGTCGGGGTCGCAGGCTGCAGATGTAGCGGGGGCGCAAGCCCGGCCCTCGTAGTCGCAACGACTCCGCTGCCGCATGTTCGGTGCCTCGACGTATAGTAGGCCGCCCTGTTCGTTCTCGGACACCCGCTCGCTCCGCCGCTGGCTTGTTGGTTCCCTTGGACGTGTCGCTGACGTGTTCTCCGTCACGCCCCGACAACACGTGCATACAGATCTTCTTGAGAGTTTGTTCACAGAAAATGTACTTTTTAAGAACGCGCGGGAATAGTTCCTACTGCAGATCTCGTGACGCGCCCACTTCCTGGGTCATTTTCGTTCGTAGTGTGATCCTTGCCAATGGCAGGCCGCCTTCTCTAAGAACATGTCCAACGTCATTGTATTGGTTGAGATATACTCTTACGAACAGTTGCAGGGTAATAACTGTGTCAATACGAACCCTGGTTCGTAGAAGGGAGTAATAAGTGGAGTCGCTTTAATTCGACCTCAGTTAATTGGAATTCTTGCTCAATTCCAACGAACTACACATTGCTATGGAAGCAAAAGTCGTTTATCCCATTAAATCACGGTGTACACATTTGTGGATGCGACTTATTTTTGCCATTTCTGTGCAGTTGTGGGAAGGAATGGACCACAAAAATTAAGCTTAAGGTAAGTTGAACGTTCTGCTTACCTCAAGTACCTTGATTTTACTTCTGAGGGAAATCCATCGCTGCCTAAGATTGCTTCGGAGAAGGCACTACAGCGTGTGACGGGAGGTGTGACGTGGGACATTTCTGTAGCAATTGCGAAACAATTTGTTTGCCTTTATAGTAACGCTTGCAACCAATAATTAACTTGTGCAAGTAATTCCCACTAGTGATTCAATGCTTTTTTATGAAGAAACGTATCATTAATGAGTGCACAATAATTAGATACTTAATCAATCTGTAATTATGGTGACTCATCGTAAAATTCAGAAAGAATCATTCTACCGACTTGACTTGCTCTTAATGGAATCTGCAGCAGCTTGGCAAAAAAAAATTAAGTAAATGTCGTACACATCTAGCGACATTCGATCATAATTCGTGACTGAAGAGGTTATTTAGAACAGGAAAAGCATGCCGCTTAGGTTAATTGAACCCCCATTGACCTCAACCGGCGCCCGCTCATGCGTGTCGCGGTTACTCAAACCTTGAGAACATGAGAAGTTCAGCAAATGGCGCGACGTCTTTTGTCTCTATTGATCATTTTGTCAGTCAGGTTTGTCGACTGTTCACAGACGACGACACTGTCAGCAACGTGACAGTCCAACGCTGAGACAGCGTTTAAACATGTCGGCGCTCTTCGCCCGTTCTGGTTGATTCGCTTTTCAAGTGCAAGAAGCAAGAAGGCATTATAGACTACTTCAAGCAATAAAAAAAAAAGAAATTGAATTCGATCATTTTACCGCCATTGTCCCATGTCCTGATCACGTCATGTCATGATCATGCCATGTCATGATCAATTCGACCTTTCGGATAATTCGACCAAATCTGGCGGTCCCGCAAGAGTCGAATTGTTGCACGAAGTGACAGTTTCTGTAGCAAATATAACCTTATAACAAGTCATCAATTTGGGTTTGGGAAACGTCGTTCCGCACAGAGTGCTCTTTTGCTGCAAAAAGAAATTATTTTAGAGAACATTGAAAATAAATTGATGACACTCGGA
Organism: Dermacentor silvarum; assembly: GCF_013339745.2. NCBI lineage: Eukaryota > Metazoa > Arthropoda > Arachnida > Ixodida > Ixodidae > Dermacentor > Dermacentor silvarum. The sequence goes on along the minus strand of NC_051159.1, from coordinate 32,354,905 downwards.
CTATACTTGGATTTCAGTAAAGCTTTTGACCGTCTAAATCACACCATTTTGTTAGATAAAATGAAACGCTGTGGTTTTAGAGGAGTAGCGCTGGAATTAATTCGTTCATACCTCACGGGTTGATCACAATATACTGAAATAGGCAGATACAAATCGCGCATGATAAAGATGGTATCAGGGGTGCCACAGGGAAGTATTTTGGGGCCTATTCTTTTCATCTTTTATATCAATGATATAGTACGAATAAATAAAACTTGCAAATTTGTTATCTACGCAGATAAATTGATGACACTCGGACTATACTTGGATTTCAGTAAAACTTTTGACCCTATAAATCACACCATTTTGTTAGGTAAAATGAAACGTTATGGATTTAGAGGAGTAGCGCTGGAATTAATTCGTTCATACCTCACGGGTCGATCACAATATACTGAAAGAGGCAGATACAAATCGCCTATGATTGCTGCGTGTTTTTTGCAGGAAAAGCTCTACTGCACGTTAGTGTCGAGGCAGATGCATTTTGCTCTAGAGCAAACGAATGGTGCAAGGCAAATTGTTTGACACTGAATGAATCGAAAACAAAGTGTGTGTTGTTTCGTGCATTAGGAACATTGGTTAAGGTACCTGATTCCATTATGATTGGCCCATTCAATGTTTCGATTGGAAAATGTGTAAAAACACTTGGCATTATATTTAATGAGCATATGTCCTGGAACCAGCACACCCAGTCATTAATGGTTAAATTAAGCAAAACAGTGGGCATAATGAATAGGTGCCAACAAGATCTCCTGGTGGCAATTAGAAGAATGCTTTATGATGCACAGTTTAATTCTTATTTCTGTTATTGTGTGCTAGTTTAAAGTAACACTACAGTTGAGAACCTACACAAACTCGTTTTAGTACAAAAACGGGCAGTCCGCGCGGTATCAAGTGCTTCTTATTTAGAACACACCGCCGCCTCTTTTTGAAAAACATAAAATCCTTAAAGTTCGAGATTGTACGCTTACAGTCTACTGTGTTCATATAAGAAAGCAGTTCAGGGCAGATTAGATGCTTTTCTCGATATTGCACTACTTGAGCACACCCCGACAACATATCCTTCTCGGTATCAACCACCATGGCACGTTCGTTTTTCGCGCAAACAGTACTACCGACAGAGCATTCGGCATACATTGCCAACGACATTAAATCACTCTGACACCCTGAATATTGACATCACAATGTTAACGAAGAAAGACATCGGAAGTTTATTCAGGCAATAAAAATAACACTAAAAAAGATTTCTTTTGTGTGTCTAGCCATTGAAATATGTATGTATATTATGAGTACTTAGCCTCTCTTTTTCATTCTTACTTCCTACATGTCGTTAGAGAGGCGTGTTGATTACAATGTAATCTTGGATTCATTGTATGTCTGGTACAATGCTTTTTATGAAGATTTAGAAATGCTAAATGTATTTCGTCTCCATTGCTGATGGGTGGCTGGAGCCCAGCCAAGCTGCAGTGTCACCTTCGGTTACCTTTTTCGCCTTGTAAAGTTGCGAAATAAGGTTGCTTTGATTGATTGACTGATATAGTAAAGTGTTCACGGCGCTCGGCCGCTGTCTAGAGGGTCCCGACTTTCATATAGCGCAAGAAATACAACTCGAAATGGCAAGGCAGCGCTCCATAAGACAGCTGCCCCAAATTGACGTGTTTTTTAGTGCGAACTCTGTTGCGAAATGGTGACAACTTTGCCACCGCGGAAGTCTACAGTAAATATGTCATTCCGTATACAGTCGAATATCGAATCTGAAGGGGATCGTAAATCGAGTGCTCGTGTTTCCTGTGCACGCGTCTCACTGGCTTGTTTGCCGATCTCAAGCACGCACGCACGCACGCACGCACGCACGCACGCACGCACGCACGCACGCACGCACGCACACACACACACACACACACACACACACACACACACACACACACGAACACGCACACGCACACACACACACACACAGAGAGAGAGAGAGAGATAGATAGAGAGAGATTGATTGTGAATAATACGCGATACGTGCAAACAAAATCGAGAAGGTCGTGGAAAATGCGCACCGCACGTCACAACCCGAGCCAGCTGCGCTTCATAATAGCACACGCAGTGACGTGCCAGCTACTACTTGACGCGTAATTTCATACGTGTACGTACGACCACTTTCTTCGTGAGCAAACAACGAGAGCTACAGCCGGAACGCTATATCAGGAGCGTCTACTTTATATGGTTGGTGCAGCTCTGACCTACTAGGATGTTGTAATGCCCTCGGAGAGCATGCCACCATCCGTTAAACACTGTCCTGACTGCGTACAATCAATAAGCACGACGAGCGTCCTTCGCGATGTACTACGGCGGCTACGCCGGTTCGGGCTTTTTTCCTCTAGCAAAATGGCGGCGACCGGATTCACTTTCGAAGAGTCACTTGCCCTTCAGAAGTCTAAGTATATAACCTCCTTGACCACGGTGTCTTGATTACATCCTTACTGTTTACTAGCCTACTCTCGGCTCAATGGTGCAACCGATGGGTATACATGGCTTGCACGTGACGTCACTTCCGCCCCAGTCAAGCGCCGGCGTCCATGCTGGTGACCCATTCGTTTCGCAGCTGTCCGTCCGTGCGGTCCGTACCGACAAGTGCCTTGCCTGTGACGCTTGCCCGCTCCCGATACGCTGTGAATTGTTTTCTTATCTATTCGGGAACGATGTCTCCTCCCCAGAAGAGTGAGCCATTGAGTGCAGGCTATTACTCTGAATTTGTGGGATCGGCGCGCGTACGCTATGAAGAAAAGGTGCAAATGTGCGACGGTATGGACCCGTACACGCTGCGACCGGGCGTCGACACGACGATCGACGTGAATGTGTTCCCTGAAGTGACCCACGGGGATTCGTAAACTATCTTGTTTACTCCTCCAGCTTTGTGACGTAGGAAGAAATGAAAGCTTTCAAATCAATGGAAGCACACAACTATTACACCAGCGCGTGGGCGAGAAGCCTGTCTGTAATGCGTTTACGAGACGAAAAGGTGCTTCTCCTCGGAGAGGTGAGCTCAAGAACCTTTTCTGGCACGTTTCTCGAAAAATAGCCTGCCATTATTGTGATTTACGCGTAGTGAAAAATAAATCGTGCATCTGAATGTGGTGGCACCGTTTTTAGATAACGGGCAAACTTCAAAGACGCCCGCGTACCAAATTTACCGGGCATGTCAGCAAACGCTACTAGGTTCAAATTCCGCCCCGATTAGTCTGATATCCACTGTAAAAATACAGTAATGAAGATAAACAATGCCTGTTCTTTTACACTGCTCTGTTCGCGACCAGGTTATCTGGTGTGCATACGCCCGTTTTTCTCTGCCGTAATAGCTCGCTGCGCTCGTAGCGATTCGCATCTGCTTGCCTAATGCTGTAGCCGAGTTGCAGCGACGGGGCCCAGTCTGGGTTCGTGCTATCGAAAAAATCGGATGGCGTCCCTGCGAATCAAAAACATTCACTTCTTCAGAGCGTAGTACTCGCTTCCCACGTTTTCGCGAATATTTAGTTCACGGCACAAGCCTCTTACCTGTCACGAAGTGCGCTCCGCCCACACGTAAATTGGGGTTCTGGGGGTCCAGATCGGCTCGATTAATGCGAGCCAGCCACAACGTGCGCCGATTTGTGCTCGCACCTGTCTACGACGATCCTCGGAATTCGGAAGAAGTTCGTGTCAGTAGGTTTCTTCTGTCGCCTGGAGCTGTCACTACGGTTGGAGCAGCCAACGACTGAGCAGAAAACCATATTGAAGCTGCGAGTGGTGGCGAACCAACACGATGCGAGCTGAGAGAGGCTGCGGTAAGCAAGCAGTGGCCCGGCAGTGGCGCGTCAGCATGGCTGATAGGCATCTCACGGCGACCGGGTGTGACATCGGTGCAAGCCATGTATTTGGCCATCTTGTGTAGGGCAACCGAATAGTTTGGTAAAGCTTAATTCCGCGTCCCAACGACGGCTCCCTCCTACGAACAGAAAGTAATCTCGAAGGCTATGCTTTTGTTGGCTGCATGCGCTGGAAGCGATTGCTGGAGCCGTAAAGACGTTGTGGCCACCATCTTTTCGACGTCAGTTAAATTATTTCGCATATCCCTACAGACAGAAATAGTGTAAGCGCACACAATTTATTTGCGTTTTCTTATCTGCTGCCAGTTTCTTCGCATTTACGCAGAAATTTTCTGCTCCGTAATCATGAACTAGCCCCCTCAATATGCTCTTATCTCTCCAAAATAAGTAGTGTGCATGATATTCAGGCTGTCTGTCGTGCTCATAATTAACTGTCTGGGATCTTTTGTTATCACGATTGTAACGCGGATGCTATTCAAGCAATCTTTGAAATATTTAAGTAGCAATTAGGGGGCGACTCACGCATCCTTGCTGCGCAAGAGCGGCTGAACAGGCCGCCAACTAATTGCCCCACGAATCGACCGCTCGAGAGAGAAAAATGCGCACAGCAGTTGAGTGCAAGCCGCGTTCCCCCTGTCTTCCCTGCCACTTGACTGCGGAAGCACCGGCGTGGGCTCCATGGTGAACCCGCTCTAACAAGAAATATATACCGCCCTCTAAAAAACACACCCGTACGTATATAAGTGGTATGGCTCTCCCGAAGACGGTTCAAAACGAACGCTACGTTCCTTTCCAGTATAATTGGAAATCTGGTTGCTAAGCGTTTAAGTGAAATCATGTAAAATTATGCAATTTAACGTCACAATATAACACGTCCGAAAGCTGTGGGTTAATTTATACTGTTACGTGTGGAAGGACACAGACGAAAGAGGCTATTTACAGGCTATTTACACAGAAGCCAGACAGCCAGGCCCACAATCGCTCGCACCAAGAGCACAGACACACTTCGTCGTCTTTCGCGCGGCGGCTCGTCTCTTCAACATCTTTCGATGCTATCGTAATACTACCCTCCCCCCCCCCCCCCCCCCCCGGTGGCAAAAGCGCCGTCACGGTGCTGTTAAATATCCAAGGTGCTTGGAGAGGTGTAGGGTTTGAGCCGGGCGTCGTGGACAATATCACTGGTTGTCACAGCGGAGGACGTAGTGGGCGTGGCTAGAACAATTTCGTAGGTGACATCGGTCACTTGGCGGAGCACGCGATATGGGCCTGTGTAACAGGAGAGCAGTTTTTCACAAAGGCCAACTTTACGTGATGGTGACCAAAGCAACACGAGGGTGCCGGGCGCAAAATGCACATCACGGTGACGGAGGTCGTAGCGTTGTTTCTGTTTTTCTTGAGACACTTGCAGACGAGCACGCGCAAGTTGGCGAGCATGGTCAGCACGGGCGATTGCATCACGGGCATAATCGCTAGTTGAAGCTGTGGGGAACGGAAGCACAGTGTCTAGTGGTAGCGTCGGTTCTCGGCCATACAATAGGTAAAACGGGGAAAAGCCAGCAGTTTCGAGACGGGAAGAGTTGTATGCAAAGGTAATGTAAGGTAGAGCGAGGTCCCAGTCACGGTGGTCGGCGGAAACGTACTTCGATAGCATGTCTGTAAGCGTGCGGTTCAAACGCTCAGTGAGGCCGTTCGTTTGTGGGTGGTAGGAGGTGGTAATTTTGTGCTGTATTGAGCAGGCACGCATGATGTCGTCAATGACTTTGGACAAGAACGTACGGCCACGGTCGGTGAGCATTTGACGCGTAGCACCATGCATCAAAATGATATCGTGGAGGAGGAAGTCCGCGACGTCAGTAGCGCAACTGGTCGGAAGAGCGCGTGTTACGGCGTAGCGGGTCGCGTAGTCCGCAGCGACGGCTATCCACTTGTTTCCTGATGTAGATTCCGGAAAGGGGCCGAGAAGGTCTAAGCCAACACGATGAAAGGGCTCGGCAGGGATGTCGAGCGGCTGCAGGTAACCAGCGGGGAGCTGGGAAGGCTTCTTGCGTCGTTGGCAAAGTTCACAAGCAGCGACGTAACGCCGTACAGAACGGGCAAGGCCCGGCCAGAAAAAACGGCGACGTACTCGGTCATAGGTTCGAGAGACGCCGAGGTGTCCTGCCGTTGGGGCGTCGTGAAGCTCTTCCATAACGGTTGAGCGGATGTGTTTAGGGACTACAAGTAGGAACTCGGAGCCGTCGGTCTGAAGGTTACGACGGTATAGAGTACCGTCGCGGAGTACGAAGAGGCATAGAGTAGTATCGGCCGGAGAGTGTTCCAAACGGTCGATGAGTGCTCTGGTGTAGGCATCACGACGTTGCTCGTCGGCGAAATGAAGGAGCTGGGATACTTAGAAAACGGAAGCAGCACTGTCAGTACTGGAGGAGTCAGAGTCGTCAACAAGGTAACGCGACAAGCTGTCAGCGTCTTGGTGCAGCCGGCCAGACTTGTACACCACGGAATATGAAAATTCTTGTAGCCTCAAAGCCCATCGACCAAGCCGGCCTGTAGGATCTTTGAGCGATGAGAGCCAGCAGAGAGCATGATGGTCAGTGACGACAGAGAAAGGGCGACCATAAAGGTAAGGGCGGAACTTCGCAACTGCCCAGACAACAGCAAGGCATTCTCTTTCCGTAATGGAATAGTTGCGCTCTGATGGTGATAGGAGGCGGCTTGCGTAAGCAATAACGCGATCCTGGCCACGCTGACGCTGGGCTAAGACGGCACCTACACCATGACCGCTGGCATCTGTACGCAATTCTGTAGGGGCATCAGGGTCGAAGTGGGCGAGAATGGGCGGTGAGGTGAGAAGAGTGACGAGGCGAGAGAAGGCGGTGGCTTCTGAAGTACCCCACGAAAATTGTACGCCTTTCTTCAAAAGATTAGTGAGGGGTCTAGTAATTGCCGCGAAATCCTGAACAAAACGACTAAAGTACGAGCATAGCCCAACAAAACTGCGAACGTCTGCGGCTGTCTTCGGAACCGGAAAGTCTCGGACGGCGCGAGTTTTGTCGGGATCAGGCTGCACTCCGGAAGCGTCGACGAGATGGCCCAGAACAGTAATTTGGCGCCGGCCAAAACGACATTTGGACGAGTTGAGTTGCAGTTTCGCCTTTCGAAATACATCAAGTATAGCTGTTAGACGCTCAAGGTGAGAGTCGAACGTTGGCGAGAAGACGATGACGTCGTCGAGGTAACAGAGACACGGGGACCATTTAAAATCTTGGAGCAAGGAGTCCATCATACGCTAAAAGGTGGCCGGGGCATTGCATAACCCAAACGGCATTACTTTAAATTGGTATAGGCCATCAGGTGTTACGAACGCGGTTTTTTCTCTGCCCATGTCGTCGACAGCAATCTGCTAGTATCCAGAGCGAAGATCAATAGAAGAGAAATAGCTGGAACCGTGAAGGCAGTCAAGGGCGTCGTCGATTCGTGGGAGCGGGTAGACGTCCTTCATAGTAATTTTGTTCAAATGGCGGTAGTCTACACAGAAGCGCCACGTGCCGTCCTTCTTCTTAACCAACACCACAGGTGACGCCCAGGGACTCGAAGAAGGCTCAATGATGTCTTTATCTAGCATTTTGGTCACTTCATTTTGAATTACTCGGCGTTCCGACGGAGAAACGCGATATGGTCGTCGGTGAATAGGCGTAGCATCGCCAGTAGGAATCCGATGCTTAACCGCGAGCGTCTGGCCTAAAGGGCGATCGTCGAAGTCGAAAATATCTCTGTAGGTCGATAAAACTTTGGAAAGGTCTTCAGCCTGAGTAGAGGACAGGTCCGCCGCAACCATTTTCTTTATGTTGGGATCGGCGCCCGAGGCTGGCGCGAGGGGCACGCCAAGCTCGGAAGAACCATTGGTTGATAAAGCTGCCACTTGATGGTCGCCGAGGCAGTCAACGTTGGCAAGGCAAATACCTTGCGGGAGAATTTGTTTTGCCAATCCAAAGTTGAAGATAGGCATGCGAGTGCAGTTATTAGTAATGGTAAGAATACTGTGAGGCACGATGACGTCATACTGTAGTGGAATGTCGGGCAGAGGAGTGACGAGGTACTCGCCATCAGGAACAGGTGGGGAAGACAACAGTTCAATATAGGCTATTGACTTTGGTGGCAGGCGAATAAAGCCTTTGGGGCGCAAGCGGCACTGGGGTTCATCAGGAGGTTCTGCGAAAATCGGCAACTCAAGGCGAAGGGTGCTGGCAGAGCAGTCAATAAGAGCAGAATGTGCAGAAAGAAAATCGAGTCCGAGAATTAGGTCGTGGGGCAATGAGCAAGCACGGTGAAGAGGACAGGAGTGTGGCGGCCGGCGATGCTGACACGTGCCGTACACATGCCGACGATAGGGACAGTACCGCCATCCGCGACGCGGACGACGCGTGCCGACGCTGGGGTGAGGAGCTTTCTGAATCGTCGTCGGAAGGCAGCATTCATAATTGAAATACGGGCCCCTGTATCGATCAGTGCAGTGACAGGATAGCCGTCGACGTCAACGTCAAGAAGGTTTTGGTTCGTAGGCAACGCGAGCAGAGGATTTGAGGGCAGGGTCGACAACGCAGCTTCACCTCCAGAAGCTGCAGTGTCTAGTTTTCCGGCGGCATCCGGGAGGCGATAGGCGGCGACGAAAATCGACGGGGTTGGGGCGAACGAGACTGGTGGCGTCGAGGTGAGGGCGAGCGGCTGTAGCGAAGGTTCGGAGCAGGGGTATCAGCGACAGTGGGTTCATGGCGGGAGGCATAGGGAACAGAAGGTCCGAAGGCGCGGGGATAAGCGGTGGCGTATGTCCGAGGAGGAGGTGGCCATCGGTTGCGGCAGTGACGAGCGACGTGGCCGATGCGACAGCAGTGGAAGCAGATCGGCCTGTCATCAGGGGTACGCCATTCGGACGGGTTGCGGCGAGATGTGGCAGAAAGGGACAGCCGAGGGCGAGGAGGGCCACTAGAGAACTGGGGAACGCTAGGTTGAGACGTTGAACACACGGAGTTCAGACCCATGTTTTCAAATTCCTGTCTGACGACGGCCTGAATCATCGCAATCGTGGTAGCTGGCGGATCAGGAGGCGTCGTGGAGAAAGCTGAGGAACAGGCAGCCTCGAGCTCGCGACGAACAATACGGGTTACGTCGTCAGAGGTGGTGGCCTGACGCGGTCGACCCTCACATGTCGACGTAGCAGCAGTGTTGGGTAGCCGCGTGATGTGGGGTGTGATACGGCGGCTCTTAGCGTGTTCAAGGCGACGGCATTCTTTTATGATGGCGTCGACAGTAGAGACGTTGCCGAAAACAAGCAAATTGAAAGCGTCGTCGCCAATGCCTTTTAGCACATGGGCCACTTTATCTGCTTCGGACATATTATCGTCAGCTTTGCGGCATAGAGCCAAGACGTCGAGGATGTATGAAACATACGGCTCTGTAGAGGTCTGCACACGAGACGCAAGAGCCTTCCTCGCGGCAACCTTGCGCCCAAGAGGGTCGCCGAACAGTTCCCGAAGCTGTTCTTTGAAAGTGTCCCAACTGGTGAACTCGTCATGCGTTTGGTGCCACACGCGTGGGGTGCCGCCGAGATAAAAGATGACATTGGCGAGCATAATCGTTGGGTCCCACCTGTTATTAGCACTGGCGTGTTCATAGAGC
>NC_051159.1:32284274-32345239 GCF_013339745.2 Dermacentor silvarum | reverse complement strand
CAAGGCTACTATTTAATACATCTTGAAAAACTTTCTGCTTTCGTTTTCCGTGAAGTTCTGGCGACACTTGTCACCTAAGAAGCGACAGGCGTATAAAATCCAATTGACGGTGAATCAGTCACCGATGAATCACTACTGCGTCATCATTTAACAATTCTTTTGTTGTGTCTATACGGTCGACGATGGCATACAGCCCGATTTTGTAATTTAAAAGGACGTCCCTCAAATTACTGAAATAACGATAACTGAAGAAGGGCGTTTTGTCGCTGCTTATTATTACTGACGTAAAAAAAAAAAACACCTGGAATTGATTGTATACCAAACACATTTCTAGTAAGGTATGCTGGATGGTGTTGAAGTACCTGTCTTTTATATTCAAAAAATCATTATCCACTGCAGAACTCCCTATAGATTGGAAGCGCGCGAAAGTTGTTCCTATCCCTAAAGCTGAAAACCCTTCAATAATACTTCATACAGACCACTATCTTTACTATGTGCCTGTTCAAAGATGTTGGAACACATTATTTTTAAGCATGTGTCAAATTGTCTGCAGCAAAATGACGTGATTGATCGGCGACAACACGGTTTCCGAAGGGTGTGTCGACGGTTACCCAACTCCTTGAGACGATACATGATTTTGCCTTAATTTTAGATAAACACAGTCAAATAGATATTATATTTTTGGACTTCGAGAAGGCATTTGATCGTCTCTCGCTTCAAAAGATTTTATTAAAATTAAAACATATACTAAAAAATTATTTCCTTGTTGTCATGGATAGAGGCATACTTATCGTCTAGGAGCCAATGTGTATCAATCGCAAACTCGTGTTCATGCCCGGCACCAGTGAAATCAGGTATTCCGCAAGGGTCGGTCCTTGGGCCATTATTCTTTTTATTATTCATCAATGACATCGTAAAAGAAATACCTGTACAAATCAAGTTGTTCGCAGATGATTGCGTCCTTTACCATGAGGTAAATAATCCTAATGACCAGAAATTATTAAGTAGTGCTCTAGACAAACTACATATTTGGTGCGAAAAATGGAAAATGAGCATCAATACAGAAAAACCGTTTGTATGACAATATCAAGAAAGAAGGCGCCACTGACTTTTGCGTATTCGATTAACGGTCGCTCTCTTACTGCTGTAAATTATTATAAATATGTAGGTGTAATAACCACTTCAGACCTCCGGTGGAATGACATCACTTTTATAAAAAAGAAAGCCATGAAAAAACTTGGATACCTAAGAAGGTCTCTACGCCAGACGACTCAAGAAATAAAATTATTTGCTTATTAAACCTATATCCGTCCACTTTTGGAATATGCGTCCGTGGTTTGGCATACGTACACTAAGAAAAATATTGATAAACTTGAGAACGTACAAAGAAAATCCGCTCTTCTTATCTTTCGCTCGTACAGTCGCCATACTTCAGTTAGTGCTCTTCTTCAAACAGCGAACTTGGAATCCTTGCAACTACGACGGCATCGCGAAAGATGAAAATACATGTACTTGCTCTATCATGATAAGCTTGGCATTGCCTCGAGTGCATGCATAGAAAAAGTTACGCGACGACACATTCGGGCGTATCATTTAAAAAAATTAAAAGAGTGTTCTTGCAGGACTAACACCTACAAGCATTCTTTTTTTTTCCCGCGAACTGTACGTGAGTGGAATGGTCTCCCGAGTGATGTTGTGGATGTAGCAACAGTGCCTTCTTTTTTAGCGCAGCTGAAACAATTGTAACAATTTTTTGTCACCTTATATGTTCTAATCCTTTTGCAGTTCTGTCTTTGGCACATCTTTCAGTATACGTTATGCATTGTGTAATTTATTTGTATTTCTCTAAGTATGTTCCCAATTGCGTGTTCGCAGTGTTTTTTTTTTTCAACACTTTTGTTTAACATTGCAGTGTGTTATAATGTATTTTGTTCAACCAGAGTGCCATTGTCTCACTGCCCACTCCTGCTTACGGCCTTATTCTAAGGCTAGCAGAAACCTTGTAAAAAAAATTAAAATAAATGCGCGGTCGCTGAGGAGACGTATGGCACGCCGCCGTAAGCGCCATCTCGTTTCTCTGAAACAAACTGCTCCGCGAAAAGGGTCAATACAAGGTATGACTTAGTGCCTTCAGTGACACAATTTCACTGCTAAGCATCTATGTGCTGCTGCAAAAAGTGGTTACCTTCTGCTTCCCCATGCCACCAATACTCAAGGTGTGACCAAGTACACAATAATGTGTCTTTCCGTGTTTAGTACATATTTATTTTTATTATGCCAGGGTCTGCTTTTTCATTTCGTTTAGTAGTAACGAACATGTCACGCATTTGATATACTTTTGTGCAATATCTGAGCAAGTAAACAACTAAATAATTTTAAGGTTTTTTTTTGGTAGGGCAGTCAATAACACTATACTTGCTTTATTATTCAAATTTTTAGTTATATTGCGTGTCTTCATTGTTCTTGCCATTGCCAATGAATTTTCATGTTATTTAGTTGACATGACTAGGTCATACATGTCGTCCAACATTATGCAATATCTGAGTGCATATATCAGAAGCTCTTCTGCTCTTTGGGAATTATGGCATTTTATAAAAAATCTTGTCTTTTTGATATTTGTTTACATGAAACGGCCTTCGCGTTTTATTGTGTCTTACTTTTTTTGTCTCACCGTCTGCTTTAATTTTAAACATTACAGTGAACTATTGTTTTTTAGTAGTCATGAACATGTCATGCATCCTTCACTTCTGTTCATTTTATGAGCGTGTATCGAACCACATTATATGAAAATCTTGGTTTTCGGAAACGAAGTCAATAAAACGAGGCCAAAAATTTGGTGTGCTGTAAGTGGGAATAATTTTTAGCACGAAAATGTTTTATGCCGGCTCTCACGAACGACTTCGTGCAACGGATGTGACGTGCTGCCATCTAGGAGCGGTGAAGCGAAGTACTGCATCGTGACTAGAGTGTACTAGGAATACGGTCGAGTGGGACGAGCGGCTGGGGCGGCGCATGCTTTGCAGTGAGGTGCCCGACGTGGAAAAATACTGTGGCGGCGCTGCGATCGAAGTGGATTGGGCCGCATCAAGGTTCGCGCCGTTGGAAACTGCTGGCGATACTCATTCATTCACAAAACTTTATTAGAGTCCTGAAGCTCGGCGATACTGCTCCGCAGGGTCATTCGTACTACTTCGCGTGCTGGTATTTGCGTTCAGACCGCTCAAATGGTGTTCATAATTGCATATGACATGTATTTGTGCCTTAAGAATAAATTCCTTCATTTCTCTACTTTATTTTATTTTTTACTGCCGCTCGGTGACTGCGCGTGCATTACGGCCGTAGTGTCGGCTTTCATTCTGCTATGTTATTGTACGGTTCCCTTTGGAGAACAAATATTTTTCTCGTTCTTCAAGCCGCATGTATCTGTTGTGTGTTGTTGCGCGTATAGTTTTCCATCAGTATTTCTTGCGAAACGCAGACGAAGAAACATATGTAACCTCCTTGCTTGCCGCTTCAAACAAGTAAAGCATATCTGCCCCATGCGGCGCCTTGTACTCAGACTTACGGGAAGCAGCGTTATAGAAAAAAAAAAAAAGAGTAAACTGCAGCGCAACATTCTATTCAAGTGTCCGCCTTCTTCGCTTAAAAGAATGCGGAGTAATTGGTACGGGGTCATTGATTGCGGTCGGACTTCGAGCGCCGAAGACGGTTTTAGTTTGTCATTCTATATGCTAATCTTTGGCCGAACGCCGTACGTGGAATTTTTTTCCAGTGGATACTTCAAAGAAGAAAAAAAAAAAGAAAAGAAAGAAAGCCTGCGCGGTAGCCTAATTAGTGGCTATATAGTGGATACGGCGTTGCGCTGCTAAAGTCCATGGACTCGCGGGTTCAATCCAGCTCGCGGAATTTGATGGGAACGAAATGGAAAAAGACTCGTGTACTCTGCTGACTCTGCTGGCGTACGAGTGGGCATTTAGGTGCACGTTAAGAACCCCAGGTGGTGAAAACTAAAACGGGTGCCTCATAATCATATGGTGGTTTTACCACGTGAAACCGAAAAATTTGTTTAAATAAAAAAATAAAAATAAAAAAAGCAGGTGGCTGCGTTCTTCGGCTTTTTTTCTACGGGTGTAAACAAAATAAATTATTCTCGAGTCTGATTTCCGAGAAAAACATGTTACGCTTATGCTATATTTCATACATGCATAGATCAAATGCCGCACCCAAATGTATGACCACTAAACTCAGCAGCTTGTATATTATAAACAGCTGCTTGCAGTTATCTGCTGCACTGTCATAACGACCATAATGAAACAAATAAAGGAACGGCAGATCTCACATACACGTAGAGATATGTGCAGATCTGCTGCGTTCGTTGAAGATAAGTGTGGTACCATGCACGTGGGGCACCCAGTTTTAATGGATTGCAAACATGGCCAGACTGTCAAAGTTTTCCTTGTCTGAATCAAGTTAGCAGATTTACAGGCTGCCCCAAAACTGGGCGTTTATATAGAATGACAGCTAGGAACATGTTTTTTAAGCAGGACTTATTAGCACCCGTGCGTTAATTCTCTCAAGAACTGCGCCTCTGCGCAACAGCCACGACTCCCAGGCAGCACAATCATACGGAATAACAGTCCTCACTTGCATCGGTCACTCACCTTTGAGACTTCAATAGAGCTCTTATGCGTTACATTCAAACGGACACGACTATTCGGCGTCGTACGGTATATCAATCACACTTCCATATATATATATATATATATATATATATATATATATATATATACATATATATAAGATGGTTTTGCCTGTTGTGAATAATGAGCTTTTTATGTGCAGTATTCACTAATAACTGTGTTTGATGCAAACACGTGCGCTTATTCCGGTCGGGAGTTCTCACTTTTTCAATCAGTGCATTTCGAATATTTGTTATTTTCTTCCTTAGATATATATCGTCAATATATATGTCTATGTATCCTTTGATTTAATTACCTAGAAATACATCGGTAATTCCTCGCGCCACGCAGTTAATAAGCCTGGTTTATTTCACTTTAATATTGTTTTCGTCAATCATTGTCCCTGATCAATATCCAACAAGAAGCGAGCGTAAAATGAAACGATACCAATAATAAAATTTTCTTACGTAGCTTAATGTTGCAGAGATATATAGCAGTTACGTTTAGAAGACAGCCGTAAAAACAGCAGTTCACCTGGCTAAAACTACATTTGGTACCGGCCGTCAAGAGTCATGGACGCATCAGAGCAACTAAAACATTTTAAAATGTTCTGCACAGATGTTTGCGAGAAAAACTGGGCGTCCGCCAGCGTCCGCGTAGCGAACGCGCGCTCGATAGCAGCCGACGCGCTTGACAAGGACAGCAAAATTGAAAACGTCGCGTTGTTTAATCCATGCCTCAAATATATATGTTTGGCAATATGGTGTAAACATAAATTTGCAGTCGAAATAAATCATTATTTTAAGAGGTTACTATGCGCAATCGGCCTCGGCGCCTGCAGCGAAAGTACGTTGAAAATGCCGCGGAGCGCGTCTACGCCCCAATCCAGTTCGCTCGCAGCGCCCTCGCACAATTTTTCCACACGCGGCGCCTCAGCGGGAGAGCACCGTTCGGCCCACTCGACCATTGTCTAGTACACTCTAATCGTGACACTAACAAGCGCCGACAGGGAGCGCTTCGGTAGTCACAGCGCATCAACGGCAAGTAATACCCATAGTGAAGCAATATAAGAACCTCGGCGTACACATAAACGAAGGAAAGAATTACTCAAACAACCACCAAGATAACCTGAAAATAAAGGGGAAGCGGAATGCAGCAATAATGAAACACAGAGCACTGTGGGGCCACAGTATGAGGTGGTGCGTGGAATCTGGAAAGGAGTAATGGTGCCAGCGCTAACATTCGCAAATGCCATTATATGCTTAAAATCGGATATATTGGCGGGTTTGGAAGTTAACCAAAGATCAGTAGGCCTGTTGGCTTTGGGAGCCCACGGTAATACCACAAATGAGGCAGTGCAGGCTGACATGGGTTGGGCCTCTTTTGAAGTCAGAGAAGCACAGAGCAAAATTAGTTTTTAAGAAAGGCTCAGGAACATGGTTGAAAATAAATGGGCGGCTAAAGTGCACAAGTATCTCTACATGAAAAGCGTGGACACAGAATGGAGGAAGAAGTCAAGGAAGTACGTTGGCAACCAAGTACAGTATAATCGAAACTGCAAATAGACAACCAGGAGTCATCAGAAAGAAAGTGAGTGAAATAGAGACCGTGAATTGGATGCAAAGAATGGAAACAAAAAGGACAATGGAGATTTACAAGAATGAGAAGAACGAAATTAGAAGGGGAAATCTGTACGATAACACAAAGGGCAGTGCCTTGCTATTTGAGGCTCGAGCCGGTTGCCTAAGGACGAAAACATATCGGAACAAATATTCGGAACTAGATGAGACATGTGCATGCTGCAGTAAAGATCCAGAAACCACTCTGCACATCCTGATGGAATGCGACGGGATCCACCCAGCGAGAACCGTAGGTAACGTGCAACTCCCAGAAGCGCTTGGTTTCAAAGTGGAAGGAAACATAAACAGATCAGCCGTAGAGATCAGCAAGAGACGATTGGAGTACTGGTGGAAAAAAAGCAGGGAAAAGATGGATACGACCTGATCTCTTAAAATCATAGGCAGCGGCACAAGGTAAATTTTTGAAAAAGAAAAATAATAATGAGAGGTATACAAAAATGCTAGATAAAGAACATGTATAGTATACCTGATTAAATCAAGCAGGCTAGATGACTATTTGTCGCCGCCCCGTTTCAAAGGGGATGCCAATAAATCATCATCATCAGCATATCTGTGGCTAGAGTGACCTAGAATATGGGAGAGTTTCCAAAGCGCCGGCTCCGGCGAGGGCCTTTTTCTGTGAACTGCCGCGCCGCGCCGCTGCTGCTCCGGAACCGTGGGCTTTTCGCACTCGCGAAGCGCGCGGGAAGCGAGGGTCGTCTGCTTCGCGCTGTCGTTTTTTTGCGTTCATTTTCCGCGCAAAGCACTTCAACTCGATTTAACTTCAACAGTGTGGTGCTGCATGGAGCTTACCCATCTTTGCGCGTTTCTTTGTGCTTGGGCAGCAAGATAATGCAAAAAATGTCGCAGTTTCGCCCGAAAGGCGAAGCATCGATTGCGATAGCAAATTAGTAGAGCGCTATTCGGAGTAGGGATAGTAGTTTTATCGGCTGCATAAACTTGGACACATTGGCTTGCTAACTGAATTAACAATCGTGGTGTCAGCGCGCACAAGCAAACATGAATAGATCACACTGAATGACCGCAGCCAACGACTGTCAAAACGCTGGCAGCAAGCGCAAGTTCGCGCGGTCTATCGCTTCAACGGAAACTGAGCGGCAAATGCACAGCCCATACAAAGGTCAGAGCCGTGTGGAGATAAGAGACGGTGCAGGCGGCCGCCAGGCAGAGAAGTTGTTGGCAGAGAAGCTGCCCTCCCCCCCTCCCTCCCTCCCTTTTTCTTCCCGTTTCATGCTTTCGCGTGAGAGATTGAGTGGTAAGATACGCCTTTGGTGCCGGAGCACAGCGCCGCCCCGCCTCCCTCCCTCCCATACCCCAACGGCCTTTCGCGGGACGGTCGCGTTTGCTTTCCGCCGTGCGTTCGCCCTCCGTGATAGCGCGCGTCCCCCGCGCGCTTTCGCTTTTCGCTCGCGCATACGGCGCGCGGCGACGATTTTATCGCCCTTGGAATCTATACGGAACCTCACAGCGACGGTGACGGCGACGTCGACGCCGACGGCAGAAATCCGGTTGAAGTGTCCATATAATTTCTATCGCAATAAAACTAACGTATCAAACTCATCAGCGCGGCCTAGCTCCGGTGCTGGAGTTCGGCAATGCTTTACGGTAACTGTGCGTGCGTAGAAACGTGCTAAATGAGCCTGCGCAAGGAAAGAACGTAAAGAAGAAACGTTATTCGCATGGGTACGGGGGCAATAGCACCACGCTTGCACGAATAAGACTAACGAAAAAAGTAAATTACTAGCGCAGTCAAGTGAAATACTTACGTGTGTGCAGTGACCGCTTCGCTCACGATTACGCGCTTTTCGCTCACGGTCAATAGTGGTTTACAGCTATATGCATATGTATTTATTCGAATATTTTTTTAGCCACGACAATATTTTATTATGAACAGAGCCGAGTGAGAAGGTGTAAGGGAAGCAAGAGAAAGAGCAAAAACGACCCTAACGCCGCAATATTGTTGGCTTTTTTTCGCTTCAGAGATTGCGTACACAAACAATTCTTGCTGTACGCTATCTCAATACAAACTTCGCGCATGATGTACCTTAAGGTTCACCGTGAGCGAAGCTTTTTTCAAATTCAGGCATAAGAAAGAAAAGCCATTCGATCCAGCCAATAGCTAAACAAATGTTTTTCTACATTGAAATGAATAGATAGCTACTACTGGCCTATCAATTTACGAATTTGTTATGTAAAAGTTATCACTGCAATAGCCTTGTTTTAATAATCCGTGAATCCTCTCTGAAATTACCAATATGTAACTCCTCATTATATCATAGTTATTGCGTAATGTGTGATTTTTTACGTAAGCTAACAAGCATTCATGGCGTGCGACGATGTTTGTGCTTGCATTATATTGAGTGGAAAATCGTCTTGAAAATTACTGTCTTTGATGCACTACAAATATCGCTATTGATTCTACATATCCCTAAAATAGTTACCTTCAATAACAGCAAAAATGAAAAGTTTATGTTCTGGTAATTTGTTTCCTCTTTCATTACGTAACTACAAGTACGCAGTTATTGATCAGCAAGTATATTTGCTGTGTAGGAACGAGCGAGCATACACAATAGATATTCCTAAAGTTACTTTCATGTTAAAATTCGCTTAGTGTTTGCGCTCTTGCAACACAAGAAGGCGAAAGACGAGTTGCACACCCGTAAAGCATCACGTCTCCGTTTTCTGACGTTTGCTCGTAATTAGGAAATGAGGCATACGTATACAATGTTGCACTGTTAGCGTTCCATTTATTTTGGTTCGTCTTGTTTTTTGCCGCGTATATTTCTCGCGTACCCTTTACCTATACACGCCGTGCGATAGCTTAGTGGCTTTGGTAGGTTGTACTGCTAAGCTCGAGGACGCGGGTTCGATTCCCGGCCACGGCGGCTTACATTTCGATGGAGGCGAAATGCATAAAACACCCGTGTACATAGATTTAGGTGAACGTTAAAGAACCCCAGGTGGTCGAAATTAAAGGAGCCCTCTACTGCGGCGTCTCTCATAGCCATATTGTGATTTTTGGGTGTAAAACCCCCGAAATTATCATTACTATTACTACCCTTTACCTGTGCTCTCAGTTCTTCATGATATATGGGTAAGTTCGACACGTTGAGATCGATATTGGCCTTCAACACGTTTTTATCGTCACACCCACCGTATCAGAGGGATTTCTGGCCGTCGTCTTATGACCACACGTCATATTGTTATCGTTAATCGTGACGTGAGTGCAAGTATGTCAAGTTACTGTAGCGCCCACCGACGCTGCAACGCGGGGCGCTTTGGTCGGCACTCCCAACCGGTGCCTTGGCGCCGACTGTCAAGGAACTAAATAATAAAGAAGCGCAGCGCGTGCTCGAAGCGCAAGCTCGGCACGCGCAGTGTTGTTCCAGGAGCTTGAGACGCTGGTCGTGGCGGCCTCCGCTTGGCTGGCTGCCTTCTAAGTAGGAACGACGGCCCGGCTCGTTCGCCGCCGTCACGTTCTTCCTACAATGGTGACCCGGACGTGATCAGCCACGACGCGCACCGGCCACGGCGCTCACCGGCAACGGCGCTCACCGGCCACGGCGCTAACCAGGCCACGGTACGAGCACGCCGGCCACGGTACGAGAACGCCGGCCACGGTACGAGCACGCCGGCCACGGTGCGAGCGCATGGTCACGGTACGAACACGCCGGCCACGCGGAGCGGTGACACGTCAGCTACTCTCACTCCTCGGATCATGGCCCGGCGCCTAGTGCTGACTGGCCTGACCCTGGCCTTGATGGTTCAAGCGACTTTTACGAGGACCAGTTTCGGCTCGGGAACGCCAACAGCCTACGGCCCGCGGCTCCTTACGATGCGGACCGTCAGCGGGCTCTGCTCGAGGGAACGTTCCACCGGGCGCCCGTGCAGCAGCTAAGCCTCACTTGTCCTACCAACGATCCGGCGCCGTGTTCGACATTGGAAAGCTGCAGCGCCGTAAGTCACCGCAGCCGTGACCTCGTCGTTGAGTGTCCGCCTCGGCTGCGGGAGTTCGCGGGTTCGAAACCAGGCGGCCGCCGGTTACACACCGGAATACAAATTGGGCACAAGCGACCCCCGGCCAGACGCCCGGCTTTCTTCAGGGGCGCTCGCTTGGGAGAAGCTCCGCTAACCCCGCCGTCCCCCTCGGGGGATTACTTTCGAACAACCCTGCAGCCTGCAAAGGTGGTTACAACCCGGCCTGCGCGGCTCCATGCACCTCGAGTGATGCATCGATGCGCAGCCCACTGCGCGCGCAATCCCGCACACTGGCAACCTCCTCCCAGGGGCCCACAGCTCTCGCGCCTGTACAAGGACTACGCCACAATCACCTGGACCATCAACGGCCGTCTCCTGAAGAACCTCATCGACCGCTCCACCCTAAGCACCGTGAAGAACGATGGCCCCGTTAAGGTCTCCAAGACAACGGCAAGTTCGTCTTTGAATGCACAGCTCTATCGACGCGCAGGTCACCAAGGCAACCATCGCGCTTGGTTCCATATTTGAGGACACCTGCACGAGCAACGCCCAGCGCGAGCCTCGCGGAGCCTCGTGCAGCGAGGGCCGCTACTTCTACAAGCTATTGTAGAATTGTAGAGCCCGTGAGCCTAAGTCCAAGCACCTGACCTGCCGCACTGCCACCGGCCTCGGCTAGCCCTGCGACTACTCCGAGCAGTGAATCTTCACCCAGCTGAACGGCGTCTGCACGGACCATCTGATCGGCGACTCTGCTCTCGAGTTTGTCCGCTCGCTGGACGGCAAGACCTGCGACAAGCTACAGACCACCACCGGAAACGTATTGGACAGCCCCGCAAGGCCAACAGTGAATGCCACACAGCCGGAACCGCTTGCCTCAAGGACGTCTGTGCGTGCGCCAGCCACAGGTGCACCTAAGATGCAGGCTGGAGTACAAAGATCCAACTTGGCTTCTCTCACTTCCTTCATCGACGTTCCGTCTGGGCGGGGAGCCCTGTAGCGCCCACCGACGCTGCAACGCGGGGCGCTTTGGTCGGCGCTCCCAACCGGTGCCTTCGCGCCGACTGTCAAGGAACTAAATAATGAAGAAGCGCAGCGCGTGCTCGAAGCGCAAGCTCGGCACGCGCAGTGTTGTTCCAGGAGCTTGAGACGCTGGTCGTGGCGGCCTCCGCTTGGCTGGCTGCCTTCTAAGTAGGAACGACGGCCCGGCTCGTTCGCCGCCGTCACGTTCTTCCTACATTACTAATGCCATGACCCATCAGTCAAGTCAACAGCAAGAATTGTCACACATTTGTGCCTTTCCACACTATACTTCGGTATATGTACCAAATAAACGAGCCGCGAGAGTTACGCGGTTTGTATTCACTTTTGGTACCGCGGCATCGGCCAGCAGGCACATTCCGCTTCCCAAGAGCCCAGTTAAGGATTTCGCTTTAATAAGGAAACAACAGAGCGCGGGATGCAGTCTTGTAAAGCAAATCGAATGCATGAAATAAAAGAAAGGAAACGATAGGGTATAAAAAGCGTTAGCATGAGCTAGCCATATCTGCTACGTTCTCTTGGTTATTATCGCGGTCTCCAGCTTATTTTCTTCTGCAGCACGTTCACGTTCCTCATTCCACGCATAACTAAATGAAGTAAGCGTGCGGAATGCGTTACTCAAACAGCCGCGTATGCGCGGACCAAGCGAGCTAGAAGGAAATAGACAAAATACCCGTATTCTCAACGGGCAAACGCGTTCTCTGTGCGGTGAGTCATTGCGGTATCACCTTGCGGTGACGTGGTACTTAATATATCCCAAATGATCGCGATGTTGGCTAATAGCAAATAAAATAACAGGCTCGTAGCAGACGCCCGCCGCGTTGGCGCGGCTTCCGCAGCGGAGAAAGCCTACGGGTCGGGTTCAGCAGCGCCGCGGCGCGGGAGTTCACACAAAAAGGTCCTCGCTCCTCCCATGCATTTGCGCGGCGCTTTGGACACTCTCCCATATTCTAGGTCACTCTATCTGTGGCAACGCAGCGACAAATCTAAGCCTTAAGTTTAGCACACACACACACACAGAGAGAGAGAGAGAGAGAGAGAGAGAGAGAGAGAGAGAGAGAGAGATTCAACTTTTATTGGTGCCAGCAAATCACGAGGGCGGACGCAGCCTCCCTCCGCCTAGCAGACGGCCGAGATCCCCTGGGTCTCAGCGGCTGCTTCGGCAAGCTGGACGGCCCAGACCTGGTCTAGTACAGAGAAATCAGGAATTATGATCTTTAATGAAGAGATGAGTAATTACGTGGTGTCAATGCAACGGCAAGTCATGGCCATAGTCAAGCAATATAAGTACGTAGGCGTATACATAAACGAAGGAAAGACTTACTCAAGCAACCACCAAGATAATCTGAAAATAAAGGGGAAGCGGAATGCAGGAATAATGAAACACAGAGCACAGTGGGGCCACAGTATGAGGTGGTGCGTGGAATCTGGAAAGGAGCAATGTGCCAGCGCTGACGTTCGCAAATGCCATTCTATGCTTAAAATCAGATATCTTGTCGAGGTTGGAAGTTAACCAAAGATCAGTAGGCCAGTTGGCTTTGGGAGCCCATGGTAAAACCACAAATGAGGCAGTACAGGGTGACATGGGTTGGGCCTCTTTCGAAGTCAGAGAAGCACAGAGCAAAGTTAGTTTTGAAGAAACACTCAGGAACATGGATGAAAATAAATGGGCGGCTAAAGTGCACAAGTATCTCTACATGAAAAGCGTGGACACAGAATGGAGGAAGAGGTCAAGGAAGTTGGCAACCAAGTACAGGATAATCGAAACTGCAAAGAGACAACCAGGAGTCATCAGAAAGAAAGTGAGAGAAATAGAGACCGTGCATTGGATGCAAAGAATGGAAACAAAAAGGACAATGGAGATTTACAAGAATGAGAAGAAAGAAATTAGAAGGGAAAATCTGTACGATAACACAAAGGGCAGTGGCTTGCTATTTGAGGCTCGAGCCGGTTGCCTAAGGACGAAAACATATCGGAACAAATATTCGGAACTAGATGAGACATGTGCATGCTGCAGTAAAGATCCAGAAAACACTCTGCACATCCTGATGGAATGCGACGGGATCCACCCAGCGAGAACCGTAGGTAACGTGCAACTCCCAGAAGCGCTTGGTTTCAAAGTGGAAGGAAACATAAACAGATCAGCCGTAGAGATCAGCAAGAGACGATTGGAGTACTGGTGGAAAAAAAGCAGGGAAAAGATGGATACGACCTGATCTCTTAAAATCATAGGCTGCGGCGCAAGGTAAATTTTTGAAAAAGAAATATAATAATGAGAGGTATACAAAAATGCTAGATAAAGAACATGCATAGTACACATGATTAAATCAAGCAGGCTAGGTGACTATTTGTCACCACCCCACTTCAAAGGGAATTCCATTAAATCATCATCATCATCATCATCATCATCATCGCAGTGGAGACTCCAACGCTGTGTAGCCACAGAATAATGAACGAAGTGTAAACGGCATCGTGACCTAGTAAACTCGTCATTTTCAACAAAGTACTGAGTAATAAATAATAAAACAAACATTATTAAAAGTGTCCGACGGCAGGATTCGCACCCAGGACCTCTAGCACGGAAGCCCGACATTGAAACCCTTATGCCACGGACTTTTTTTTTTTTTTGCTCACATGGTATTTATTGCATCATGTATATGCGAGAAAAATACTATATGCGAAAAACGTGCAAGAACTAGCCAACACATGTCATATTCATGGCCCTAAGAGGACCTAAAATTTCGTTGAGCACACCCTGCGCGCACGCACGCACGCACGCACGCACACAAACACACGAAACACCGCATATCCACGAAGTGAATGATGATGAGTGGGCGAAGCACCGGGGATCATTCAGGTAACCGTGAACCCTCTGTACATTGCCCACTCGAACATGCAAATGAGTGACAACACATGTGTGCAGTATATACAATGTTGTTTTATTAGTCGTATATGGTATTGAGGTGCGGACTTCATTAAGACTGCCTTGTGATCAGTGCAGCAGCACGGCGACGCCGCCAAGCGGACCCAGAGGCGGCGAGAGCGCGGGAAGCGGCGGCAAAACGCCGGAAGCGTTCTCTACCTGAGGTTGGTGGCGCCAAGGAGGTTTTTTAAACCTCCTTGGGTGGCGCCGATGCTCGGTTCAAGCTAAAGCGCGACTCCGGCAAACGGGCCCAGAGGCGGCGAGAGCGCGGGAAGCGGCGGCAAAACACCGGAAGCGTTTTGCCACTGCATGCAACACATGCAAAATGCAACAGCTTCTGTGAAATCACGTTTCACTTTCGTGTTCTACCAATTCCTATGAAAGAGGCATCAACCATATTTTTTTGTATTGACGAGCACGGTCTCTTTCCGTACGACATGATTGGCTTCCGGCCGGCACTCTCGACCCGGGACACCATGATGTTGATCCAACATCAGATTATCGACGTGCAGACGAGAGATGTCAGGGTAATCCCGGGCCTTGACCTGGATAAAGTCTTTGACAATCTCTCGCACACGCAGATTCTCAAATCTGTCTCTAGTTTCCGCTTGGGGCACAAATTCCATGCATTCATCAGCTCTTTCCTCGAAAGCAGAAGGGCCACGATTAAGATAGGAGATCTCAAATGAGAACCACTCGTTCTTGGCTCCAAAGGTACGCTACAAGGTTCGGTGGTCTCACCACTTTTATTCAACATTGCTCTCTGTGGGCTCTCCAAGAGGCTCTCGCAAGTCGAGGGCATACGTCATACTCTTTACGGCGACGATGTCACCGTCTGGTGTACGGGTGGCAGAGAGGGCAGAGTAGAGGAGGCACTCCAACAGGCTGTATATTACACCGAGGCTTTCCTTAGTGGAACCGGACGCTTGCTCTCTCCGAGCAACTCTGAACTTTTGCTGTATAGAACCGAGAGAGGGGGTGTCAAACCTAAGGGTTAGGTCCCCCTCTCGGACGTCGATATAAAGCTTCGCACCAGCTCTGGTCATCTAATCCCTAGGGTAGAGGTCATCAGAGTTCATGGCAGACCATAAACAAGCTCACAGCTCAAACGGAAAGCATGGTTCGGCTTATCAGTAGAGTCCCCAACTCTCGAGGTGGCCTCAGGGAGGACAATTTACTAAGGTTGTCCCACGGTTTTTTAATGAGCAACATTACCTACATTGCTGCCATGCACTGCTGGCAGGGTCATGAAAAGACTAAGCTCAATCTCCTGATCCGCAAGAGCATCAAGAGAGTGATAGGAGTCCCTTCGAGCACTAGCACCGAACGCCTCATGCAACTGGGTATTCACAACACGTTAGAAGAGATAATAGAGGCACAGCATATGGCTCAGATGGCCAGGCTCTCCTCCTCGGCCGTGGGCAGGAGCATCCTGGCCGTCCTAGGATGTAGTCCAACTCTAGAAGAGGAACGCAAACATAGTCTCACTAAGGAGCAAAGGGCTTACATTAGGGTATCTCCTTTTTCCCGCAACGTGCAACCGCGGCACAATACGGGCAGACGGAGGGCCAGGGGTGAAGCACTGCTCAAAGACGTTCGTGCAAACCTAGAGTTTGCATGCTTTGTAGACGCGGCGCAGTACGGTCGATCGGCCAGCCTTTCGGCCGTCACGGTTGATCACACAGGTTCTGTTCTCCACTCCGCTTATATCAGGAACGCCACTCCCGCTAAGGCTGAGCAGGTAGCTATCGCCCTCGCTCTACTCGACGATTCTAAGCAACAGATCTACTCAGACTCACGAGCGGCGGTCAGGGCCTTTGCATGCGGATCGGTATCAGCTGAGGTAACTCGCATTTTAAGTCATAGGGATATTTCTCCTCACACAATCATCTGGTTTCCGGCTCACCTCAGATCACATCTGGCCTCCATGGCCAACTTGAACGAGATCGCTCACGACCGAGCGCGCGAACACTCACCGCGCTGGGCAGCCTGGGGGATCTTCGGACTCCAATCTAGTGGTCTTTAGGGACGTTCTCTTCACTTTTAATGAGATCATCAAGCATTATCAGTTGGGCAGGAAGGTCTTGTCCCTTCCTCACGCGAAGCTCTCTAGGGCACAAGCATCTACCCTCCGCATGATTCTTACCAGGTCATACCCTAGTCTTTATTCCCACAGCCAGTTCATAGAAGCCCTTGATCCTGCATGCCCAAATTATGGCGCCGCTTGTACGTTTGATCACATGCTCTAGCGGTGCCCCTCATTACAGGGTGTTCAACGCACAACCGAAGAGGAATGGAGCTCCATGCTCAGGAGCTCAGACCTTCTACATAAATCAACTGAGGGCCGTCCAGAGGGCCCGCGACGCGGCGGTGAGGCTCGGCCTACCCGTCCCGACGTGGGAGCGGCCCGCTGCGCTACCGCCCTTGAGTGGTAGCGTTCCTCAGGACCTAAATAAATTTCTCTGTCTGTGTTCTGGCACAAGCTAGCATGATCGCAGCAATGGGCACCACGCGCGGGTTATACGCAAACAATGCCGATGCGAGGCATAAAGCGCGCGCTAAAAAGAAAAAAATAACCTGTCAGCCCTTCCACTGGGGTGGAGATGGAAGACCGGCGAAGCTGTACTATGGCGGGAATTATGTATTTCCAATTATGACTACTAAGATGCGATGGTGTAATTGGTTATTTGAACTATTAAATAATGAGAAATATATATGATCCGGTGGATTTCATTTAATTGGTGAACACAGCGACCATGGCTTTATGGTCGCTACGGTACACCGCCATAGGGTGTACGGCAAAGGTTGGCACGTTCTTCATAAACACCATAACCACGTCACCAACGCCGCGCGCGTTCGGTGCGAACGCGGGCAAAACGCCGCCGCCGTCGACACCAGTTGTGCGCGTTGTTTGTGTAACCGAATACAAACGCTGTCAAAATGCTTGTTACGTGACGAACGGCTAAACGCCGTTTTCGACGCTGTTAGGGGATAGCGGGCGAGAGCCCAGAGAGAGTCGGCAAAGGCGGCAGAGGCCGTCAGGGTTGCGTCCAAGCGCCGCAGTGGGTGAGCGGGCACGCGTACGCACAGTCCAGGGTGCCTCGATGCCCTCCTCGCGCACCGCTCCCCTTTCACTGGGAAGTCGCCTTTGCTCTCCGCCGTGCGTTCGCTCCCCGTGAAAGCGCGCGTCCCACACCTTCGTGCGCTTTCACTCGCACATACAGCATACGGCCAATGAGAGTTTTAGAGGCGAAGCAGCTTATGGTCGGGGCTATGTCACTCCCTCCCTCCATCCGCCGTGTGGCGGCAACACCCGCACTGCGCATGCGCATCCTCCTCCCCCTCCTCTCCTTGTATGTATATGTATAGTATATGTACGCCAATCTCCGGCTTCCGGAAGCCAGCTTCTGATTCCGCTTCCGTTTCCACTTCCGGTTCCAGTTCCGGTTCCAGTTCCGGAAGCCAGCTTCCGGCTTCCGGAGAACGCTTCCGGCGTTTTGCCCGAATGATCCCCCGGTGCTTCGCCCACTCATCATCATTCACTTTGTCCTCTCATTCTCCTCCCGCAACGCCGCGATGAGTGCCACGGACAGCGCCAGCGTCAACGCCAGTATCAGCGCCGTGGACAGCGCTGCGGAGAAGAGGGCTCAAGCCGCTGCCACGAAACGGCAGCGGCGACAGGCCGATCTTTCCTGAAAACTAATGGGAACTTGAGTCGACCCCATGGCTGCTTCGCATACTACTATGGGTTCCCCTACGGGATGATGGCGTAATTTGTTTTCTAGATCCGGACGCGACCATCGAAGAGTGAACCCTTAACAGCTTCACTGTAAAAATAATTAGCGTAGCTTGCACTGAGACAGCAAGCTTGCACTGAGACTTGCAAAGAGACAGTGGAGGTGATAGGCACCCCGCCAGTCCTGGCTTTTGGGCTAGGCTAAGCACTAACAAGTCATCCCCAGCATTTCCCGAAATGTATTGATTATTGATCAATTAGCTATTGATTGGCTATCGCAAGGTATTGGCCACGTATTTTGGCTAGGCTAAGCACTACCAAGTCATCCCCAGCAGTTCCCGAAATTTATTGATCGATGAGCTATTGATTGGCTTTCGCAAAGTATTGGCCTCGTATTTGGGCTAGGCCAAGGAGGTTAAATTTTTTTTAAACCTCCGTGGGCTAGGCTAAGCACTACAAAGTCGTCCCCAGCATTTTCCAGAATTTGTTGATCGATTATTGATTAGCTATTGATTGGCTATCGATGACTGACTAAGCTTAAGTAGTTCTAACCATGGCTAGCTAGACTTCGCCAGGCTCAGCTTCACTAGTTGACAGGACTATGTGCCATTGCGCTTGGACCCTTTCTGCACTACCACCAGGATCGACCCACATTTGCTGTAAATGACCCATGGACCAACGGTCGGCTTAAACAGCTCCGCTGCTTCGTTTTCCCTTCATTAAGACTGCCTTGTGATCAGTGCAACAACACGGCGACGCCGGCAAGCGGACCCAGAGGCGGCGAGAGCGTGGGAAGCGGCGGCAAAACGCCGGAAGCGTTCTCTACCTGAGGTTGGTGGCGCCGGTGCTCGGTTCAAGCGCGAGCTTCGCGAGCCCTCAGCTCCGGGTCCGCTTGCCGGCGTTGCCGTTTTGCTGCAGCTTCCCGCGCCCTAGACTCCGGGTCCGCTTTTATTGCGATAGCAATTATATGGACACTCCAAAGCAGATTTCTGCCGTCGGCGTCGCCGTCGCCGTTGCCGTTGCCGTGAGGTTCCGTATGACGTCAATGGAGATGAAATCGTCGCCGCGCGCCGCCGAACGCTGTATGTGCGAGTGAAAGGGCGCGAGGCGCTAAGGTGCTTCGCACCTAAAAGAGCCCTATGCTGAGGAGGTGCCGCGCGGCTGCTGGTCCTGCTGCCATGGCGACGTGAGCCACCGTGTGCGCCGCCATTTCGCTATAAGTATCGCTGCCTGCTAGGGCCGTTACTAAAGGGGGCCTTCGCGCTAGTGTCGGTGGAGCATCTGCATTAAAACAGCCAATGCCAGCTACTCGGAGATTCACCCCTCACTAAAGAGACGTTTATGTACTCTGATACGTGATATTCTAACCATACACCGCGCACGGAAACCCTATTGTTTAGGGAGCCAACGACTTGGGCAGAGCTCGCATAGCTGCCTGCTAGGGCCGTAACTAAAGGGGGCCTTCGCGCTAGTGTCGGCGGAGCATCTGCCTTAAAACAGCCAATGCCAGCTACTCGGAGATTCACCCCTCACAAAAGAGACGTTTATGTACTCTGATACGTGATATTCTAACCATACACCCAGCATGGAAACCTTATTGTTCAGGGAGCCAACGACTTGGGCAGAGCTCGCATACACCATCCGGAAAACCCTCGGTGCTTGCTCTGGTTTGTCTGCAAGATTTAGGCAGCATATCTAATTAGCATTGCGTGTAACCGCGGTATAAAGATCTAACCATAAAACACTTTATGCTTCCTTCATATCCTTTAAACTGTGCTGCCGTAAAGTTGTGGCGCATGGTTGCAGTTACAAAAGAGAAACGGCAGAATTGTGCGATCTTGTAAAAACTCGTCCATATTTCTGGCGAAGCTGTTTCTTTCGAGCAGTCGCAAAAGAATTTCGGTTGCCTGTCACTAAACCCCACACTTTTAAACCGTTGCCCGCATATGATTTGCCTGTTTATAACCTTGCCCGCATATAACGCTTTCAAGCACTTATTGAAGGAATTCTTTACAAAGGCTTCAATTATCCACACACCTTTATCGTCGCACGTAAATTGGTCCCTAGTCCCCCCTATTTTCATCGAATTTGATGACGGTGGTAGTTACAGTGCTCCCAGGACAGCGGACTTAATTCCGCGCCGTTCGTAAAACATACTTATTCGTTCATAAACACACACACGTAAGCGCACAAAATATTCCTGAGCGCTTGGATGCGTCATTTACTGCAAAAGCTGTAATAAACCCATACACTTTGAACTTGGCGTGCACAGTACCCATAACCTACCTCTTATTGTAAAGAAGTAAAAATGAGATACAATATTTTGTTCATCGAGGACACCGGAGAAGCGTAATGTGAACCTCGTATAACGCATGAAAAAAAAAAAAAGAAACAAGCCAGGGTTCAGTAGTTATTTGCAAAGTTCCTAATTAAGCCAGGATCGCTAAAGTATCGCCACACGTTGCACTTAACAAGGCCCCTATTTTCACGCAATGTAAGCTCGGTGTAATGTCGAGTGCTCTTGGAACACTGGTAAACATGGCGGTTATAACGACCGCATAACGCTTTGGGGTTCTTGCTCAAGGAATCTTTTACAAGGGCTGTAATTTATTCACAAATATTTAACCTTACATGCTGTCTTGCCATAATATTCTCCTAATTTTCGATAAATTTTATCTAGGTGGCATTTGTAGTTATGCCAGGTCAGCGGGCAAAATTTTTGCGTCAGTCGTAAAACACACTCATAACGCGCTAACTGCGCTACCATATTTCATTATGACTAACCAACTACTCATAACGCTCGCCAGTACTCATAATGAATCCGCAACTACTTACCAGTACTCATAACGCATCCGGAGCGCATGCATACGTAAATAATTGCAAAAATCGCGAGTAACCCTCAAACTTCGAACTTTGCCTACACATCAACCATAACGTGCCCCCTATTTTGACCAAACAAGGTGCCTATATAGTTTAGTTCACGCGTGATGATTCCAATTAATGAACTAGTTTGAAAATTCAGTGAAAAGCTCCCTAGACGGCAGTGCATAAAATTTCCGTTGGGACCTGTGAGGCTTGGTAAGCCTGTAAAGATTCAAAAAACGAGAGCGGAGATTTTTCTCCGGCGATGGACCCCTGGCAGCCTAGCCCCGGACACCAACAGCCATAACCGTTGGACATATAAAGTTTATTCCTATCCTATCCTGGCGACGCGGGCCCCTTTTTAAGTTCTCGCACGCGTGCTGACCGTAGCATCATCTTGGTCATACTTAATCTTTTATGGATAGACTACAACGAAGGGTGGTCTACATCGTGTTTTAAAAGAGCCAAAGACTGAACTTCGCAAGTTTCAAGGAGTTTTACTAAGCTAGAACCGCTCAAATGCGAAAAATTACGTTAAAGTGCGTGATTTCACACTGACGTAACAACGCTGACGTTTTGGTAGAAAATTTGAAGAATTAACTTTTTTTTCCTTTTTTCTTTTTACGTGCCAAAACAACCATCTGATTATGAGGTACGCCGTAGTGGGGGACTCCGGATTAATTTGGACTACCCTTTAACGTGCACCTAAATATAAGTACACGGGTGCTTTTTTTTGCATTTTGCCCCCATCGAAATGCGGCCGCTGTAGCCGGGATTTGATCCCGCGACTTCATGATTAGCAGCAAAACACCGTAAGCACAATGAAACTACGACCTTCATGTTCTCTTGTATGGGTTAGCCTGTTACCGCGAAATAAGTGAAAGTATTGTTTTGAAGTAATACTTTATTAGTCTAAACCAATTGAAAAAAAAAGTAGTTTTGGAGTTTTACGTGCCAAAACCACAATATGATCATGAGGCATGCCGTAGTCAGTGACTCCGGATTACTTTTGACCACCTGGGGTTTTTTACCGTGCACAAATGGCACGGTGTACACGAGAGAGAGAGAGAGAGAGAGAGAGAGAGACAGAGAGACGCTCTTTATTAGAAAAACAGATTTTTGCCGGCGCGTATACAACCGCTGGCATTTAAATCTGTATAGGTATGGGGAATGGGATTAAAGGATTCCAGAGGAGAGTGAGAAAAAAAGAGAATTGAAATCAATATGAATACGCAAGTGGACCTGATACTAATATTTACAGGTAAGATGGTGGGTAAATTTAGGCTTTTCTATGTGAAATGGTGAATGTTTAAAGCTTTCCGACTAGACCAATTTCTGATAGGTAATTGAACAATAAATCCAAAACCCACCTCTCTTTGGAAGGGCTGGGCATTGGACCACTGACCTCCACTAAAAAGGCTGGACGGCGCACCCCCTTTGTCTGTGGCGGGAGCTCGTGAAGCTATTGGAAGTTCCCCCGCATGTCCCGGAAGCCGGCGTTTGCTGCGGCTCTTAAGCAAGAAAATGAAGTATTTTCAGGCTGCCGTTGTCCTCGTGATCGCACATTTTTGCGTTTTTTTAATATCGCATGCTCATTGTCCTTAGAGTAGGACAACATAGCTTGGAGCAGCCACAAATGCAAAGAAAGTTTAGCTGAATGTGCGTTTTAAGACAAAAATATTCCCATACTAGAGTGACATATATTAGAATTGTGCTTTTCTGCCAGTGACTTTCACGCGTGCTAACATGGTTTTGTAATGCGATATTTTTATTGCGATAGCAATTATATGGACACTCCAAAGCGGATTTCTGCCGTCGGCGTCGTCGTCGCCGTGAGGTTCCGACGTCAACGGCGATGAAATCGTCGCCGCGCTCCGGACGCTGTATGTGCGAGTGAAAGGGTGCGATGGACGTGCGCTTTCACGGGGAGCGAACACACGTCGGAGAGCAAACGCGTGTTCTGCGCCGTGCTCCCTGAGGGGCTGCAGAATTAATGGTCTCTTTCCTCCTTTCCATATATAGAGAGCAAACGCGACTTTTTCCGTCGCGTGAAAGGCCGTGGGGGACGGGAGTGAGGGAGGGGAGGCGACGTTTAGCTGCGGCACCAAATGCGAATTTATATAAAAACGCCGCGCGCGTTCGTTGCGAACGCGGGCAAAACGCCGACGGCGTCGACAACAGTTCTGCGCGTTGCTGATGCTGCTGCATGTCCAAGTTTATACAGCTGATAAAAATACTATCCTTACTCCGTATAGCTCTCTACTAATTTGCTATCGTAATTGATGCTTCGCCTATCGGGTGAAACTGCGACCATTTTTTTTCTTTACAAAATGGGTAGTCAACACATGTTTACGATGACGTACACTCGCGCGACAGTTTCATATTTGGGTACCGTTGAAAGGTTTCCGAAACGCCACCCTCTCTATGCTAAAGTGCACATGAACATGTAAGGCAAACATCGGAAAGTCGTCGCACAGTTGTACAGAGCAAAGACGTCTGCATTGTCGGGGCCTTTTGAAATTGCAACGTATTAAATATTTAATAAGCAGCAATCTTTAACCCAAAAGCGAAAACTGCCTACACTCCATTGCTATAATGCAAGCAGTGTAAAGAGCTGCTCTTAAACGAACGAACGATCAGTGGACATTGCTCACTGAAACAAAACGACATTGAGGTATATTTTATGGTGACCGATTAAACTATATCCACTTATCATGACAGCCTTGACCAAACTGGAATTGGCACCACAAGCTGTTGAATTGGTGATATACAACAACGGTAAGTTGGAACATGAGCACTATGTTTGCCTATAGCTCAGGAAAAGCCTCTTCAGTGCTGTATAATTGCTTCACTTCTTCACTTTCACTCTTAACTTTCCGCTGATAATGAACTGGGCATATGTTAAACCACCGAAGATCACTACACATTCGTATGAAACTGGACAACAATGCCACAACAGAATAGTGCGTTTATTATTTCGATAGCAATTATATGGACACTCCAAAGCAGATTTCT
Organism: Dermacentor silvarum; assembly: GCF_013339745.2. NCBI lineage: Eukaryota > Metazoa > Arthropoda > Arachnida > Ixodida > Ixodidae > Dermacentor > Dermacentor silvarum. The sequence goes on along the minus strand of NC_051159.1, from coordinate 32,321,368 downwards.
GCCATCGGCGTCGTCGTCACCGTCGCCGTCGCCGTGAGGTTCCGTATGACGTCCACGGCGATGAAATCGTCGCCGCGCTCCGGACGCTGTATGTGCGAGTGAAAGGGTGGGATGGACGTGCGCTTTCACGGGGAGCGAACACACGTCGGAGAGCAAACGCGCGTTCTGCGCCGTGCTCCCTGAAGGGCTGCAGAATTAAGCGTCTCTTTCCTCCTCTTCCATATATAGAGAGCAAACGCGACTTTTCCCGTCGCGTGAAAGGCCGTGGGGGATGGAAGGGAGGGAGGGGAGGCGACGTTTAGCTGCGGCACCAAATGCGTATCTATATAAAAACATCTGTCGCAGTTTCACCCGAAAGGCGAAGCATCAATTGCGATAGCAAATTAGTAGAGAGCTATATGGAGTAAGGATACTAGTTTTATCAGCTGTAAAAACTTGGACATGCAGCAGCACCAGCAACGCGCAGAACTGTTGTCGACGCCGTCGGCGTTTTGCCCGCGTTCGCACCGAACGCGCGCGGCGTTGGTGACTGTTGCCAGTACCTCTGGGGGCGGCTAGGAGGTTTTCGACCACATCAGAATGGGACACTCGTCGAGCAGCGTCGGAAATCTTACGCACCTTCTCGCCTCGAAAAGTGTTTATATAAATACGCATTTGGTGCCGCAGCTAAACGTCGTCTCCCCTCCCGTCACCCCACGGCCTTTCGCGCGACGGAAGAAGTCGCTTTTGCTCTTTATATATGGTGATTGTAAAGGAGGAAAGAGACGCTTAATTCTGCAGCCCTTCAGGGAGCACGGCGCAGAACGCGCGTTTGCTCTCCGACGTGCGTTCGCTCCCCGTGAAAGCGCGCGTCCCTCGCCCCCTTTCACTCGCACATACAGCGTCCGGAGCGCGGCGACGATTTCATCGCCGTTGACGTCATACGGAACCTCACGGCGACGGCGACGGCAGAAGTCCGCTTTGGAGTGTATATATAATTGCTATCGCAATAAAACGTTGCGAGGCGAGAAGGTGGGCAAGATTTCCGACGCTGCTCGACGAGTGTCCCATTCTGATCTCGTCGAAAACCTCCGAGCCGCCCCCAGAGACACCGGCAACCAGTGTTGCCAGGTTTGGCTATATATAGCCAAATTGGGCTACAGGAAAAAAATTTTGGCGTCCACCTGGACGAGTTGGCTATGTGGCTATATCACGGTGGAAGAATATTTAGGTGTTGACACTGCGCGCGAGCGAGCGTCCAGATTATGTTCGGCCGCGCGCGGGCGCACCGAGTAGCTCTGCTGCGAGCAGATAGATGGCGCCGCGGCCAGCGGTCCCAGCTTAGCGGCGCCGGCGGCTTGGCATTCCTCTGCCTCCGCTAAATTTTCGTTCATAGTGGCGCCAGTAAAACTCAATGCGCGAAGGAAATTCGTTATTTCAGATTAAGGTGATAAGTGTACCAGGCTGAATGCTTTTCTAACATGAACGTATATCGTGCAGGGCGTGAATGACGTGAACACGGATCGATCGGACAGCACTCAACGCCCACTGACATTCCGCTCGCGCGCACATTTTGTTGCGGCCGATCTAGTCATGCATACAAGCATAAAAAAATGAAAGCGTAAGCCCGCGTGCTACACCTCGATCAGAAGAAAATAGAGACTGCACCGGAAAATTCAAACTCAGAAAACCGTTCAAGCATCGTCACGCGAATTCAGTGTGGGCGCGATATAGAAATGAAACGGCGCAAGTTTGCGATATGCAACGCACTAGAGCAAAGTGGGTGTTCATAGCTGGAACCTATGATGAGAAAGCACATAGCTATGAAAAGAAATCTTTCAAAAGGTAGTTTATCAGGCGGGACGAAGGCAGGCGTTTTATCTTGGATTACAATATCACTAATACAGTTTACTTGTGAAAATCTTTTTTATTTCAATTTCACTTAACATAGACTGTGTATATTATTCACTTGGCTTTCGTCGTTTGGGGAGCCAGTGACTCTTGCAGGATCTAAGAGGTGACTTTATTTTTTCTTAAATTGCATATGAGAATGTGCCAATGTAAGCGTATTTGACAATGCATGCTACAGCCTGTCCACAAATGCACTTATACCCAGCACACCATAATCTCATAGACTTTTTATTTTTTATTTTGCAAAGACAGAATAATAAAAAATTGCGCATGAAGCAGCTCGATAATTTTAATAGAGGATAGCCTTCCCAGAAGCTCACGCTCTCATACATTCCCACAATGCAAAAATGTTGAATAAAAACATGCAAGCGTGTAATATACACCGCACGCGCATTGTAAAAAAACATTCAGTATCCAGGATGGCACAAATTTGAAAATCAGGCACACATCTGCACAGAAAACAGCAGTATTATACAGGGTGCACAAAGATTTAAAAACATGTAAATGTCACGTAGCTGAACAGAACCAAGGTAATGTTATTTTCCGTCCCTTGGAGATATCGAAATTATTTTTTATATTCGGCCTAATTACATGATTAGTCTTAATTATTTATCAACTTCTCAAATATTATAAGTATATTAAAAGTTTCAATGAGAAAATTGAAGAGGAACATGAAAGACTCCCGATACAGCTTTCTATTACTCAATACACGCTACGTAGAAGTATTTTTCCGAGTGTGAAAGAGGCCCACGAATACATGCAAAGTGCCTCGAGGCAATTTTGAGTCTATTCGCGGGTTTCTTTCACGCTCGGAAAACACTTTTATGTATCACGTATTGAGCAACAGAAAGCTGTATCGGGAATCTTTCATGTTGCTGTGCAATTCTCTCGTTCACACTTTTTATCTAATTATAGCATTAGAAAAGTTGATTATTCAGTTATGAAAATAATTATGTAATAAGGCGGAATGCAAAAAATAATCTGAGTATCTACAAGAGATGACAGACAACATTGCCTTGGTTCTGTCCAGCTATGTGACATTTTCATATTTTTAAATCTTGGTGCATGATAGTTAAGACACCCAGTATATATCTTATACATGCAGCAAAATTTGCACAGACTGCTGTGGCACACAGCAGTTTTTGTGGCACAGAGGAGGTTATCTCTTCCGCAGCGGCTTTCGAGGTTTATTTGACCGTGTGAGGTTCTTTGGACAGTTCGGAAATAAGGTGGGAACTGTATTTGCAGACAGAACAGGGCTCTTTGGCGCGTCAAGTAGCACCATTTTATCGAGCTCCGCGTAATATGCCGTCGATATCATATCCTCTGAAAAAATGCTTGGCGCAAACATGATCGGTAGGCATTAGAGTTCGGTCTGCCCTCAGATTTACATGGCGCCACTGCTCTAAACGACTGCTGTCGGACGGCACTTTGAATAGAGGCACACGCTCCGCACAAGTTCGGTATCCAGAATTGCAGTTTGTGACGAAGCACTTTCTACCCATTTCAAACTCTCAGAAGGCCACTTCCACCTTGGTCGAGGGCCCGTGGCGACAATACACAAGCACAAGATGATGAAAGGCGCGTGAACAAAAAGTGTGCCTTCAAAACAGCACGGCCGCACATGCAAGCACAAAGCGCACAAAGACAGCGAAGCACGCGCCTTCCCGCCGAGGCTGGGACCGCATACCGCAGTGCCCTCTACGACGGCGCCGAACCGGCTTCGACCAAGCCGAACATAATCTGGACGCGAGCGAGCGGTGCTTTCGCGCGCGTTGGGGGGAGAGTGTCAGCACCTCTCTTTATTCTTCCACCGTGGGCTATATTTGGGCTACTGAAAATCTGCGACTTGGCTTTGTTTGGGCTATAAGTGGCGCCTAATTCACGCTCCAGAGGTGGCTCTGATCGGGTAGAAGCAAATCTCAAAGGCTATGTTTTAGCTGGCTGAGCCGGCCACGTGGCTGTGCATGTGTGCGTGCGCGAAATCACCCCCCCCCCCCTTCCTTTCCCCCTCTGCGCCGTTGTCTGAGCCGGTGGCTTTGATCTTTGATACACTTAAATTTACACCCCGCTTGACCATTCTGCACCCGATCCCGGGCATCGGGATGAACCTGGTGGTAGTGGGGTTTTCACAGTACACTGTACTGGGAGAGCAATAGCATAGGGTCGAGGCCGTCGGGCGATCGTGGCGCCGACATGAAAGAAGGGAAGCACGGGTGGATGACAAGCTCCAGTGTGTTCATGGCCATGTCTTCTGGGTGAAGTATCGCGCCAGGCGCAGCTTTCGACATACTCCATGTCTCTCGCGCGAAGCTTTACTGCCATTTTCCTTCTCCTGCTAGATGAATTTTTGTTCGTGCTTACATTCGATCGATTCATTTCGATAGGTTGGACGTAAGATAGGATCCTCCTCAGTGAGGAGAATCCAAACATGGGGAAGTGGGCCAAGTATGCGAGAACGTATAAAAAAGAATGGGAGCAAGATCGTGAGCCAAACGTGGGTTCTGGTGCGTTTACTTTTAGATGGTTTGCCCGTAACGTCACGGATGCAGACACTCATTCAGCTAATATCGAAACATGTTTGCCACCATGACATCAGTGCACCACGTCACATGAACTTCACCCACCGTGTTAACTTAGCTTGTGAGGTGTCGCACTGCTGGCTCGAGGACGCGGGTTTGCTTCCCGGTCACGGCGGCCGCATTTCGATGAAGGCGAAATGCAGGAACACCGGTATACTTAGATTTAGGTGTACGTTAAAGAACCTGAGGTGGCCAAAATTAATCCGGAGTCCCCCACTGCGTCATGCCTCCCAACCATATCATGGTTTTGGCACGTAAAACCTGAGCAATTATTAGAGGGATTTAGAATAGGGTCGAAGCCACTGCGCATGCGCATGACGCAAACTGTGTTTGGGTTTTGCGTCGGGCACGCTATTTCATCAATTTAGCGCGAGCCCCAAAAGCTGCCCCAAATGCTTTCGTCAACAACTATGACGGCACCCATCGAAGCGACGGCTCTAACCTAGCACCAAATTAACTGGGCCCGATTCGGGGTAACGCGTGAAGCTCGTAAGCTAGGAGAAGTGATTGCAGTTATCGCTTTCTTTCAACGAACATGTGTAATGAAGATGGATTCATTAGACGCCACTGATTCCGAATTCAATTGTCGATTTCATGGCCCGTAGGCCTATCACGGATTGACTTGGCTAAACTAAGCACAACAAGTTGCTTGGTGCTAATAAAATAAGTTCTAAATTGTAATTAGGCACAGAAACCAGGAAATCTAAATTCCTCTTCTTATCATCAAATGGTATATTTCATTTTAATATTTATAACAGCTTTCCTTTGACGCCGTAGTGACGCTGCAAGTGCGACACGCTATCCGCAGACGCAAAACGCCTATTCTAAAAACTCTTCACTCCTGCATGCCCCAACACTAACACCCGCAAAGCTGTTTGGGGGCCCCTATTCTAAAACTGTATTAGCACATCAACATGTTTTTTTTACAGTACATGCATGCATCCCGTACAAAAATTTAGGATGGCATTCAATAGCTTTTCTAAAGACCGTTTATTAGGGTATATTGAAACTCAACAGAAAATCTTTAGAAAATCAACGATCATTTTTGTATAGGGTAACCAGTTTTCATAGCATAACCACTGTTATCAATTTGTTGTTTTCTTTTGCCCTTTGTGCGCCGTCGTGGCTTTTACCATTTTGAGCGAGTTACGTTCGGGACGTGCTCGTCGCTGAAAACGACTGCGCGCTTCTTACACTGGTGTGCCGTTTTGCGCAGTAATGTTTTCCAGCTTCGCTTAGACCGATTCAGACAGTGAGTGGCATCTGTTGTCTGTCAATTTATTTTAACGCATGTTCTTGCCGTGCTAGAGACCTAAGATGGCGGCCAGGTTCATGTAAATGGACAGTATATAGAGCATGTACCAGCTAAGCCGGGCCAAGCTAATTGAAAAAAAAAACGAGAAAATAAGATAGGACGATGAGACAAATAACACTAGATATCATAGCACGAAAGACTTGTTTTAGCTAATCAAAAAAGAAGCCGTGAGCATGTCGCAGTCGCAGATCGCTGTACAGCTGAACTCTACGCCGTAGGCAGAGATGACGTCAGATAGATGATGCTAAACAATATTTTGCGTTCACGACAGTTAAAAAGAAGAGTTAGTAGTTAATATTACTGTAAATAACTAAAATAATAACTTAGTACTATCTCTCATAAAATAAAAGCACTGATTTCGCCCTCTGCAGCGATTCCCTGGAACTTAAAAGCTTCCGGGACCAACGAAAAAGTGTTTTGTGCAAGGATGATGTCGCTGTTGTTGATGTCAAGGGCCGACCATCACGGCGGCACGGACATTTTTTTACGACGGGTTGTGCAAAAAAGGAATGCCGTAGTCGAATGTGAAAATGTATACACAAATAAAACTGCAAATAAAAATGGCTATATTTGGCTACGAAATTTTTGTGCACTTTTTGTGTTTGGCTACATTTGGGCTACAACTTCTCTAGCTTTCGGCTACGCCGCCACGTCGGACCTGGCAACACTGCCGGCAACAGTAACCAACGCCGCGCGCGTTCGGTGCGAACGCGGGCAAAACGCCGACGGCGTTGACAACAGTTCTGCGCGCTGCTGGTGCGGCTGCATGTCCAAGTTTATACAGCTGATAAAACTACTATCCTAACTCCGTATACTACTAATTTGCTATCGCAATTGATGCTTCGCCTTTCAGGTGAAACTGCGACAATTGTTTATGTCATAGCCATGTGTGGTTCATGGTCGCTGCAAAGCCTGCTGCCTGGAGTTGGTTTCCATTTGTCCCTTTTGAGGTTAATCACCCGTTCCTGGAAGATTTGCGGCTTCCAGCACAGAAACCTGCATGACAAAGGCCAAACTGCTTTAAAATGCCTCACTCGGGAAAGCGAAGCTGTTTCCTTGTAAAATGCGCAAGAATCAATGGAATTTCGGGGTACTTACGCGTGAAATGTCTTCCCAGAAGACTTTGCTGGTCGGCTCGTGTAGTTTACCGCACAACAAGCTGGCATTTCTTCGAAAAAGAAAAGAAAAGAACGCTGTCCCACCGGCAGAAATCGACTGTCCGTGGCGCTCGCTTCCGGGACCAGGACATTGACTTCCGGCGGCTTTACGAGCGCGCGTGATGATGATGATGATTTATTGGCATCCCCTTTGAAACCGGGCGGCAACAAATAGTCACCTAGCCTGCATTATTTAATTAGGTATACTATTGTTAAATACGCTTTTCGGAGGTAGAGGGAAACTGGAATAGCGGTTACTTTAACGAAAACAACATTTATTTAGATAAAAGTGAGACGGGGAGAAGTGGAATGCGGCGTCTCGCTCGGTGCGTAGCCGTCCCTCTCCTGCTTTTCTTTCCCGCGCAAACCCACGCGCACAGAAGGGGGTTCACTCCGGGCACTCCGGGTTTAAGTTACACTGCCGCCGAAACCGCCGGCCTGCCCCACTCGCACAGAACTGGAGCCATCTATGACCGCCTCGCACACCAGGAGCGCCCACACTATATACATGTTATTTATCTAGCATTTTTGTATACCTCACATTATTATTTTTCTTTTTCAAGAATTTACCTTGTACCGCTGCCTATGATTTTAAGAGATCAGGTCGTATCCATCTTTTCCCTGCTTTTTTTTCCACCAATCGTCTCTTGCTGATCTGTACGGCTGATCTGTTTATGTTTCCTTCCACTTTAAACCCAAGCGCTTCTGGGAGTTGCACGTTACCTACGGTTCTCACTGGGTGGATTCCGTCGCATTCCATTAGGATGTGCTGAGTGGTCTCTGGATCTTTACTGCAGCATACACATGCCTCATCTAGTTCCGAATATTTGCTCCGGTATGTTTTGGTTGTTAGGCAACCGGCTCGAGCCTCAAGTAGCAAGGCACTGACTGCCCTTTGTGTTATCGTACAGATTTTCCCTTCTAATTTCCTTCTTCTCATTCTTGTAAATCTCAATTTTCCTTTTTGTTTCCATTCTTTGCATCCAATTCACGGTCTCTATTTCTCTTTACTTTCTTTCCGAGGACTCCTGCTTGACTATATACAGTTTGGATTATCCTGTACTTGGTTGCGAACTTCCTTGACCTCGTTCTCCATTCTGTGTCCACGCTTTTCATGTACATATAGTTGTGCACTTTAGCCGCCCATTTATTTTCATCTATGTTCCTGAGTCTTCCTTCAAAACTAATTTTTTGTGTTAAGCGCCATCCAGCTTCCCCTAGTGGAGATCAGTGCATCGGATCTAAGATGCTGGGTAACGTTAACTGATTGTGGCAAATCATGTCCGTTTGTTGCTCAAAAAATTGTCTCTCGTCGCGGTACGCGGGGCATTCTAGTAGTATCTGCTCCATGATTTTTGTATTCCGCCCATCGCAATGCGGCCGCCGCTGCCGGTATCGAATCCGCGACCTCGAGTTCAGCAACACAATGTCATAGCATGGTCATAGCCATTGAGCTACCACGGCGGGTAAAGGAAGCTGATTTAGGATTTAGCTTTAGCGTTATTTAACGTGTCAGACGCGAACCCACACATCACCACATCACCAGTAATGATTGCTTAGAGGAAAACTAATGGGAAACACCAAAATCCTTCAGGCTGACAAAGGGTTATTTCAAACCTATGTTCTTTAATTTGATTCTAACATGTTGATCAGAGGAGAATATCAATCTGAAAGCTATATTTAATTTTAGAGCGGTAGCTCTACTACTCCAGGTACAAACTCAGAAAACCTAGTTCCGTAAATCTGACATTCAAGCTCAGCCAAGGTCAAACTGGGACTTAGCCTGCCACTACCGGCTGCTGCTGCGTGAGCCACGTGGGCGCCCATATCTTGAAAGCGATCTGCGATGTGTACAAGGTGCGCTGAGTGCTGGCAGCTTCGTATGCGTTGCAAGGTCGATCCACATAGGTCGCGAAGCTTTGGGCGAAAAGCGGTTCAGAACCAATTGTCACCGACATCAGCAAGGGTGGTTATGGGAGCAGCGATTGAAGCGCGACTATATTTGGAGAGAATAAACACTGGGAAAGAAAAAAGCGTTTTTTAATTAAAGAGAGACGCTGTTAGATTCATTCAACGAAAATAAAATTCCTAATCCATTTTATATACGCATGGCGAGAAAAGAAGGTACAACACTATTTTATTTGATAATTATCAATAAATACCTTTTTTCAGCGCCAACCGTGAGAGCGCCCATCGATAGCGGGTCCATGGACGTTGACGCCGCTATCACTTGCAATGCAATGCAGTTCTTGGAGTGCGTAGAAAGGCGCGCTCGTAAAGTTCACCTGTTACAATACGCCCCCCTGACATGTTGTGTTGTTTTGCATGTCGACGTTTGTCTGAATTAGGTGACGCGGGTAGTTTTATTGTTTCTTAATCTGTGCAGTCAAAAGTAGTGAGTTGCGACCGTCAGATACTTGTTTACTTTAGTTGTTTTCGTGCGACAGCGCTGGCCGACGGGCTTGGCATCCGCTGAAAGGACGCGCACTCTACGCAATCTACGCCCAAAGCGTTCGTCGGCCTCCAAAGAAAGTATGTTCTGTGCAGCGATGCAATTTCAACACCCGTACGGCTGACCTTTTCCTGCATCGCTTTCCGCGCTGAAAGCTCGGAACGCCCATCAAGCCGAATGGCGGGGCATTTGACTATATAGCTCTAATGGCAGGCCTCCGAAAACAAATTTCGCGCCTATGAGAACGAAATGACGTCACTTCTGTTTTATTGCGATAGCAATTATATGGACACTTCCACCGGATTTCTGCCGTCGGCGTCGCCGTCGCCGTGAGGTTCCGTATAGATAAAACCTTCGCCGCGCGCCGTATGCCCGAGCGGAAGCGTGCGGGGCCGCACGCTGTCACGGAGAGCAAACGCACTCAATCTTCCACGCGCAAGCAAGGAAGCGGGAAGCGAGCGCCGGAGGGAGCGGGGGGGGGGGGGGGGGCGCATTTCTACGCTGCCAACAACCGCGCTCGTCGCTCGCTCGCACCGTCTCTTATCTCCACACGGCTCTGACCTTTATGCGCTGTGCATTCGCCGCTCAGTTTGCGCTGAAGCGATAGACCGCACGTACCTTCGCCCGCTGCGGCGTATATGCGCTTGCTGCCAGCGTTTTGACAGTCGTTGTCTGCAGTCATTCAGTGTGATCTATTCATGTTTGTTTGTGCGCGCTCACACCACAGTTAGTAATAGTCGGGCCACATTTTCCAACGCACGCTACACATGCAATGCTGCCCGGATCGGCAGTGCAGCGCTACAGGTGTGTCCCTTCGCACGCGCTGCCCACCGGCAGCGCTTCTCATCAACACCACCGTTTCACACGCGCCTTCTCGTGGTCATCGAGTCTCTCTTCATGTCGGTCTACTTACGCCGTAGCACATCTGCTTACTTAATCAGCTCATGTTTACTACAATTCATATTGCTACCAAAGCCACTCACCTTACTTCGTATGACATTGCTGTGTTGCTATCGCATTCATTGCTTCGCCCTTAGGGCGAAACTGTGACATTTTCTTTAACAGATATGACATCAAATTATTTTTCTTCCGCCGGAAGTGTCCCCTCCTCACACAGATGGCGCTAAGCCCCATGAACTGCCGATAAGCCGCCATGTTTTGAACGTATGGGCTTCTATGGAAGCTTCGCTACCAGGTGTATTTACCTTGTGCGCTGTGCTTTCGACGCTTAGTTCGCGTTGAAGAGAGACGCAGCATGAAGGTCAATTCGCTTGCTGCTGCTGCCGCGCCGAGCAACGTCTTTGTCCTTTCCCAAAGCAAGCAAAGCCATGCTATGGCTCGAAAAACTTGGTTTAACCACGTTCAACCGCGGCAAATGTTTTATATCTATCTATCTATCTATCTATCTATCTATCTATCTATCTATCTATCTATCTATCTATCTATCTATCTATCTATCTATCTATCTATCTATCTATCTATCTATCTATCTATCTATCTATCTATCTATCTATCTATCTATCCAGCGGCCTACATCTTGGTGCTCTCATGGTCCTTTCGTTACCTTGGTATGTACCAAAATTGGCGTAGTATGACGAGAGTGTAGGACGAACATATAAATGATAGGTAGTGACATGCGTATCATGCAGCTCATGAAACAGCCGCCTGAAATGACAATGACCCAGCGAAAAAACATTTACACTCAAAAACCGCTGTAATGGGTTTCGACGTGGGTACTAAGTGAAGGAAACACTAAAGGGTGATGGTAGAAGTCATAGTTAAGAGCATGACTCAGCAAAAATGAAAATGACTCAGCGAAAAAATATTAACACTTAAAAGCCACTGGAATGGCTTCGGACTTGGGTACTAAGTGAAGGAAACACTAAAGGATGATGGTAGAAGTCATAGCCATGAGCATGACTCAGCAAAAAATTACAATGACTCAGAGAAATAAGGTGAACACTCAAAAACCACTGAAATGGGTTCTGACGTGGGTACTAAGTGAAGAAAACACTAAATGATGGTGGTAGGAGTCGTAGTCATGACCATGATTCAGCAAAAATGACAATGACTCAGCGAAATAAGATTAACACTCAAAAACCAATCGAATGGGTTCTGATGTGGTACTAAGTGAAGGAAAAGGCTAAAGGTTGATGGTCGAAGCCATAGACATGAGCATGACTAAGGCTTTCGACTTAAATTCTCTTAATCATAGCTAAAGGGACTCCTGAGGACTCATGACATAAATGTCATGACATGCGTGTCATGTAGGTCATGAAAGAGCCACCTACGTCTTGGTGCTGTCATGGTCGTTTCATTAACTTGGTAGGCTCCCCGCACTCTGCTTCGCATAACATCGATTCCCACAGGGCGTGGGATCTGGCGGCTTGTTATGTTTACAATGTAAATACATGTTCATATGTTATTTTATATTTACTTATTACAATGTCAGATATCATGTATATGTTTCATGCATATCATGTGTGTTTTTTTTTCTCCTTGAAATGTTCACTGTCAAATACAGTCATGGTCGGAGCCCTTGTCAAGCTGCTGAAAATCACCTTTTTGCTCCAGTCCTGGCATTTTGTCTTTGTAAGAACGGAATGGGAAATAAACTGTCTGAAACTTGATGAAGTCTTCGTTTTTTCCGTCTTTGCCGGCTTATAGAGCCTATCTGCACTGCAAGTGGCTGCTCTGATTTTGTAGAACGTTAAGCTACTAATACAGCTGGAAATTAAACTTTCACTAAAACGTTGCGCTGCGAAGCCCGATAGCGTGGGATGAAATTCCGGCCGCGGCGGCCGCATTTCGATAGAGTCGAAATGCGAAAACGCCCGTGTACCGTGCATTGGGTGCACGTTAACGAACACTGTAGGTGGTCGAAATTAATCACGAGTCTACAACTAAAGCGTGCCTCATAATCTATCCTGGTTTTGGAACGTAAAAACTCTTTCTTTTTACTACACCTCTTACTATTTTTCTTTGTTCCTTGTTTGCCCTCTTTCTATCTGTCTCGCCTATCGGCCTATATATACTCCATGCTTCGAATAAACAAGTTTCAGTAAACGCTTGTCGTGTCTTGGAATGTGCCTTTGTATGCTCTTCAATACCAAATATCTGTCAATTAACCCATGCTGTGATGCACCTTTCTACGCATATACATGCGACACTCACTGCACACACAGATAACCAGGTCAGAGCTTTGTACGTCCAATCTTTTTTCGCTCCCCTCGTGTTCCGCTGCGTATCGTGCAAGAGGCATTTGAGAGGCAACCCGACCGCTCGTTCTCGGGTGACGTGCGATCAAGTGACGTTGCAGCCCGTAAGATCGGGAACACGTGATGTGCAAACGTGTGATGCGGGGGCGTAAGAGCAATATCTTTTTTCTGCCTCCCCCCCCACTCTCCTCTCTTCTATACTACGTCACACGCCTTTTGGTGACGTAATTCTCGGAGATCCATTGGCTTCGTTCCAAGCGGTTTCGTAGCACGCACGTCCGCGCGCCTCAGATTCCGTTGTCTGGCGATACCCCGTCGGCATATTCTTCTCCGCTATTGATCGCAGAACTGTTTATCGCTATTGATCGGCTGTCATTTAGCGGATGAATGTCAGGCACCGCCGTGTCTATGATCGGTAAAGAGAGGCGCTTATTAGAACAGCCGGTAGCGGCGAATATAGACATAATGGAATTTAATCATTTCAATTAAAAAAATAAATGATAGGGTTTTATGTGCCAAAACCACGATCTGATTCAGAGGCACGCCGTAGTGGGAGACTCCGGATTAATTTGTCTACCTGGTGTTCTTTAACGTGCATCCATGCACGGCACATGGACGATTTTGCATAGCGCCCCGAAGGAAATGCGGCCGCCGAAGCCGGGATTTGATCCCGCGACCTTGTGCTTAGCAACGCCAAATCCACTAAGCAATAACGGCCGGTTTTCATAATTTCAATGCGGAAGGCATACTAAAGGCTGTCGCACAGAGTATTAGCTAATAACGGAGCCTGCACTTGGCAAACGTGGTCAAAATAGGAAAGCTATAATACGGCACGTCAACAACGCGTTCGGCAACCACGAAACACTATATATATATAGCGCTGAACTGTTGATGTGACAACAGGCGAGCGTTTGAAAAGCGGCGAACATGCCAAGAACAACAATTTTTAAAAATAAAAACAAAATCGCAACAGTCCAATCGGAAGCGCACGTTGCAACTCTACGTTCGTGGTTTCAATATCTCGGTGAGCCTATTCTCTGGAATTCTTGCCCTCGGTTGGGTGCACGGCGTTATGCCGTGCATCAAGCTAAACAACGAACTAAACTCTGCCACGCTTCTGTGCTGCTGCGCGCGTGACGGTGCTTAACGGCCAGTGTAAAATGCTCACGTAGCGTCAATGTCGAGGGAGCGCTGCTGTGTATATACATGCAGCTTCACATCCATTAGCCGCGCTCCTTCAGTCCGTTGTGTCTACACTCGAGACCTCTCGCTTTTAATGCAACAGGGAAAAGAAAAGAATGAGGGAGCGGCACTATAATGTGTACTCGTGGGTCCGCTATACGCCAAGTACCGCAGTCTGTTTAAACAAGCCACATAAATATTCAGCACTTCCCCGTTTGCTCATGGAGTCCCATAGTGTGCACTGGGCACACATCGGAAGACTTCTATATACCGCGGCGGCAGCTTATCTCCATGCGAGGGTCCGATTGCGAGAGGGCGACGGTCGCCGATAGCTCGCGCCCCGCGCAGCCGAGCAACACGTCGGGCTCGACGCGCTTTGTTACGGGACTCGCTTCGCGAACACGGCGGCGGAGGGTAACCCGGTGCAAGAGGCGGCGAGACTCGGACGGAGGAGCGCGTTTGCCCATGGGTGCCTCCGGAAGTTCGACGAGCGGCGTCGACCAGCACAGCGCAACGGCGAACGGCTCGCTACCTCAGTGCGAGAAGAAGGCGACGACGCAGCAGCCTGCCAAGCCCGAGGTGTCCAAAGCCGTGAGGGACTCGGTCCAGAAGTCCATCGCCGCGTCCAACTCCCTGCTCGGCGGAGGGGCCAACGGCGTCCTCTGCAACGGGGTCGTCGGCGGCGGCAGCGCCAAGAGCTACCAGAGGATCCGATGGTCTCGCAACAGCCTCCTGGCGAGGGCCAAGCTGGCTTCGGCCGTTGGGCGCGCTCAGATGCACTGTCGCCGCTGCGAACATCGCTGGACCGACGACGGCGTCGAGGTGTTCTTCGACCTGGGCAGGCTCGGGGTTCCCAGGGTTGTGCGAAAGCAGTGCTTCAACTGCGGACACCTGGTGGTGCCGTCTTTCTCCTGCCTCGAATGGGACCGTCTCGCCAGCGAGGCACTCGGCAAGTGGTCCAAGAAGGCGCTCGAGGCCCACCTCAAGCAGAGCCGCACCACCGGAGCACCGCTGCCCATTCCCGAACACTGTTCCGTGCCCGTGCCGGACCCGTTGACTAAAGGGATGGTCGTCATAAACGTGGACGTCGTCAATAACAACTCTCCGCGCTGACGAGACTCGCATATAGCGCGTCGTTATTGAGCGTCGTTCTGACCAACTTTTGCTCATCGACGGTTAGGAGTGTCACGTTACCTCCCGTCCTATCTATGCGGGCGCACGTGCAGTGTGGATGCTCGACGATGACCCGATCAAGACGCTTCCTTCATCGACGTTAGGTAACTGACAACGCCCGTCCGCACAATGTGTAGATGCACGCATATATTATGCTCTTGCGAGAAAGAGCGCGCTTCACGGCACCACGATTCATTGCTTCAAGAAGGTTAGGTTCAGAGCCGTCCCATTAGAGCCAACTTGCAACGTGATGCCTAAGGACTTTCCGCTCCCATTTATCCTTGTCGCGTAGTGTTTGAATGAGTAGTTGGTTGTTCAGCATCACCGCGAACACATTTACCATAAGATAAGTCATATATGTAAAATCACTGCCAAGGTTGGTGTGCTGCGATATTGCTCCATTTTTTAAATATGAGTGAAATTTTCTTATCTAGTCATGCTACGCGAAAGGCCAGCGCTTGCTTTGCTCTTTTTTAGGGCGTCGCTTATCTGCAGTGCACAATGGTTGTCCCTTCTGCAAACACAGCACGAAGTTGTTTCTTTTCTTTTAGTCACGCAGAGGACGGCGCCAACTACCACTCTGCCACTGCAGACAGACACGTACGCCCGTCGTCGAAAGCTTGCAGCCCTTCCGTGACACCTAGCTGTGTAGTGGGTCCGCGCTATTGCATCCGTTGCACTTTAGAGCTTTAAACAAGCAAGGAGAGCTTTGAAGCATTCTTATCTTATGTAAAGGTTATCACTATAACTTTTATACATAATACTGCGCATTTTCACATTTAGAGCTTGTAACCATGCAATCGAATTGAATAATCGCAAGAGCCCAGAATGATTTGGCGTTTTCGTCATTTTTTTTTCTTTACGTGTTAAGGTAAAACTGCTTGGAATAAAGCTCAGAGAGCAATTTGTAGGTAAATGCTACGAACCGTTTTTAAAATGTGAACGGCATGATTGACGCCATCTATTGTAGTTACCATTAGACTCCTGCAGTCAGTTGTAATTCGCTTTTAATCCGAACTGTGTTACCATTAGACACGAAAAACAAAATTCAACGACAGCATGAGTTAGTTCGATGCCAACTCCGATTTACCTCTCATTATACGTGTATAATGCAGAACTTCTCCGGTTAGACAGCAGGTGAAAATTTTTGAATACAGTTGCTTGCATTCAAGTAAGAAAGCTGAATCCTATCGATTGTCGGATGCTGACATTTGCCTTAGGGCGTCATATTTTTATTAAAAATTGACGAAATATTTACAAATCCATAACTAGTAAAAAAAAAAAGGCTAACAGTTGTATAAACTGCATATGTTAGATAATTTGAAACATATAGAAGAGTTTACAGAATATGAGAATACAAGTCTGGCCGCTTACGTTAATTTTCTACAATGCTAAAAACGGTTTTACGAAAGTCATATGCATAAATTTCAAAGTGGTACTTTATGCCTCAAATTTATTCGTTTTGTTTGCTTGAATCGGTGCAGTTTACGTAATCAGTGTTTCTTATTTGTTCTGTGTTGCAGAGTTGTTAGTTCGACGGTACAGGTTTTATCATATTTTGCGATAATCAGCAATGCTAAGAAAAAATGGGTGGCTTAAAAAAAACAAAAAAAAAACAAGCAAAGTGTGCCCAGGGTAGTCGGTGGACTGAGACTTGCAAACGCAACAAACCACCGAATTCAATGCAGTAGATGCCGATCTAAACGATTTCTTCAAACTTCTGCGTTCTCATGTATATTTAGATAGGAGCGCCGTACTTAAAATCTTCCTCTTAAATGTGAAAATGTTCAGTTTAATGAAGGCTACCGGTGATACATCTGTTCAAGAAAACAAGTAAGTGAAGGACACTGACTACTCGTCTCAGAGACAGCTTTGGTCCAACGTCAATGGTTGTCAGCTGCGTTATTTATTTTCCATAACATTTATCGTACTGTCTACTCCGTATAATCTAAACTCTGACAAAACTCCGACCACATCGCCGATCTTTGCCCATATATAAGCGAAGCTTTCTTAATTTCGAATAACAGTTCATTAAAACACAACAAACGATATGTACAATGTGCAGGTCTCTTTATTTACAGATTACGATGTGTCCCAGGTACTGGGATATATTTTTTTCCTTCTTGTTCTGCAGTTCCTTGGATTTTCCTAGGGGGCGCCATATGCATCTTAGAGAAAGGGGTTTTTACATACATCTGATGACGTCAATAGCCCCTTTCTGATTGGTTAGTGGTTCAGAAAACTTATTTACAGTGATTTGCGAAACGCAACTGGTCTTAATTGCTACTGCCGAAAGATCCCATGCTGACGATTGCGGCGTGTTTAAACCGCTTGATACTACGCGCATACATCATAACTCTCTCGAACGAAGTAAGAACTCTTGTAGCGCGCAACCTTTAGTCTAGCGCCGCAGTAGACCGGGGGTTATTAGATGTTCACGAGAGTTAAGGGTGCGTAAAAGGCGCAGGTAGTGCGCGCAGAGCAAGTCTCGGTTAGAAACAGTTACAAATAGCCACCACAGCGGGGAGAACTGGCCAAGAAAGCTTCACTTTAATGAAAGAGTTTCATGTGAGCGGAGTTATGCCTATAATGCTTACTGGTTTTCTTTACTTTTGTAGGCAGTGCTACAATTTTTAAGGACGGCTTTAGCTTTGTAGGAGTTTGCTGAGCTAGGTTAGACTGTGTACGCAATAAACCTACCGCTTTTTGCCGCAGAGTAACCAAAAAAGGTTAGACCCCCCCCCCCCCCCCCCAAAAAAAAAAAAGAAAGAAGAAGAGAAAAGAAAATCTGAATGTAGAAAAGACACTGATGCAAAGCTTTGTGAAATGAGCGTGCGCAGCTGCTTAAAAGATACCCTTTTCATCCGGGCGCTGTTACATCGGGCGAACAGGCCGATGCAATAATGATCGTTCCCGGGAGCACGCTTGCCTAAAGGATCAGTTTCAAATAATCTGGTAGAACATCGTAAAATATTGTGATTGTACCGCACTCTGGAAAATTGCGCGCCCTTAGGACGCTGCAGAGAGCAACGTGCACCCGCTGTAGTGGCATAGGGCTTTGGCGTTGCACTATACTAAGCCCGAGGCCGCAGGATCTTATCCCAGTCGCGGCGCAGTCGCATTTCGATGGGGGCGAAATGCAAAGGCGCTCATGTACCCAGCATTGAGTGCACGTTAAAGAACTCCAGGAGGTAGAAAATTAATCCGCAGTGCCCCACTGGAGCGTGCCTCATAATCATCTCGGGTTTGTGCCACGTAAAAACCGAGAATTAAAAGAAAAAAAAAAACGTACATGTGAGCTCAGTCAAGCGTTTCACGCATACCAACATGGTGACTGATGTGCTACCGTACCTTTTCTATCTCTACATTGCAGTTTTTTTACGCTACTTATCGCATGTGTGATAGCCTGGGGACATCGATGGCCTGTGATGAATTGGTGCTTGTGTTTTCTGCGCACATTCGTTGCTTTATATTGCACTTGACACGCAATAAAGACTTGCTGTTAGAGCTGTGTCTGTCGTCTACACTATATATGTCCAGCCTTCTGCGCTGCTCGATTCCCTTCATCTTTAGCCCTAATTGATCTTCATTGTGCCGTTCGTGATCTCGTATTTCGATCTCTCCCCATCGTAGGGCAGCAAACCATACGGGTTGTCCTATACAGGCACCTATAACCTTTAACTGACCTAAATGCACCTATAACCTTTCACTGACTTAAAGGCACCTATAACCTTTAGCTGACTGTAGTGAGATCCGAAAGTGCCTCACAGGGATGTTACCACTGTACCAGATGGACGAAGCGTTAGGTGTCAGGGTGTACCACCTTCAAGGAAATAAATTAACTAATTTGATGAAACGACGGCCAATTATCCACGAGATCGCTGCGGTATCTTAACGGCTAATGCGTTGCGCTGCTAAGCTCGATGTCGCGGGTTCGATCCCGACCACGACGGCTGCTTTTGACGGGGACTAATTGCGAAAACCTTCGTGTTACTTTTGATTTTGGTGCACGGTAGAGAACCCCAAGTGGCCAAAGTTAATCCGTAGTCCTACACTACGGGCGCGCCTCATGATCAGATCGTGGCTTTGGCGAGTAACACCCCGGAATTAATTTTTTTTGGTATAAGACATCGCTGTGACATTATAAGAAACACAGAAGGTTGACGCGGATCGAAGAAAAAAATTGCAATAGAATTAAAAAGTCGCAGGCCTGCGCGGCACATGCAGCAGAGTCACAGCGTAAGCAGGTGGGGCGGCTCAAGAGTAGCTCCAATTTGGGCACCACGCACAACAGGGTCTTCGCGGCAGTCTGTTCGCCTCGTGCGCCGCGTTTTCAGGCACCATAACTAGATGGCGCCACCACACTGACGGAGGTTCGGCAGCTCGCGAGCACGTTGATTGTGTGCCTCGTCTGAATCGCATATCGTCGTCTGCGCCTGCGGACGCCGCGCTTGCGGGCATCTTACCTAGATGGCGCCACCATACTAGCGGAGGCTCAAGTCGTCTCCCCCGGCGTGCTTGCATTAAAAGGGTATTTTCCGCGGCCCGATGGTAAGTGCTTGCGTGGCTCAGTGGTAGACTATCCAGCTCCCACGCAGCCGCCGCGGGTTCAATCCCGGCGGGAATCGGGTACTCTTATTCGCGTTTCCGGCGATAGCGGCTACGCGGCGGGAGTCGCCGGCGGCGGCATCATCGCGACCCGAAACAGCTTACGCTGTAAAAAAGGAAGACAGGTGACGCAAGTACCATACATGCTCAGAGTTTCTCGCCGGGCAATCTGGTACATGCTTTTAATCTCTAATAAACAGCACAGCAGCGAAAAAGACGCGACTAAGGGAGGAGGTGGTCAGCACACACACACAGAGAGAGAAGGAAAGATATTTCTCTCTCTCTACAGCGCACGCTCAGTACATTTTGGGACAGACGGGAACACAAACAGAATCAAACGTTATGCTGTACACTTCTTCCCTTGTGTACGCGTCTCTTTCGCTGATTTCCTGTTTATTCAAAACCCGGTATCATGTTTATAGGCTGTAGGGGGCAGCACTGTCGCCGCATTATTGTGGATGGGCGGTCGGCGGCGCTTCGCTGTGGGTGATTTGGCCGATTGTTTGCACTGACTGCAGTGAAGGGAGTACATTGCCCTCAAATGCCAAATTTTTGTACGAAGCACGCAGAAAGTTTGTACAATAGGCGAAGAGATAGAAAAGCGCAGTTTCTGTACTTTCATGGCACTTTTTAAGCCCGAAATGCTTTTAGCTCCCATTGTCGGCGACCTTCAAGTGACCTTGAGCCAAAAACCCGAGCTGTTATCCGGGTTCTCAAACGAGAACATCCGGGCATCGTTGCTGACACGGAAATTTATTTACCCGTAGGCACGCGTATACAACAGTTGTAGGAACGTAGAGTACAATATAACGTACCACACATGCAATACATCGTACTTGATACAAACAAAACAGATGCGCAAACAAAATAGTAAATTGCGCCTGCTTGACATTGACTTTGCCGCACATCAAAAACATAACGACAATGTACATGCAAAATTATAAATGTCAGCCTCGGATGCATGAATGACACCCGAAGCACACATAAGTACATTTTCTACTCAGGGAAACAAAATTTGGGCATTATTCTGGCTGTAGAAAACTTTTCCTCGAGACACGGTTAGGTACCGCGTAGACCAGCGGCGAAGAAATTCGGCTTCACCGAGCTTGAAGAGCTGTTCTTGAAGATGACCGCATATTATCACCCGTAGATGCGCACTCTGGGGTACATTGCTCTATTTGGCTGCCGGGATCGTTTTGCAATGTTGCGGAAGCACCGCAAAACGTAGCTAACGCTGTAGTAGACGAGACTCGCGAACCGATCTCGCCGCCGTGGTGCCCGCACGATGGATATTCCAAATAATCTTCCCACCAGCTTCCAGAAGGTGTGTGCTACAATGCACTCCCTTACTACATGCGTGTTGGTCTCTGTTTGTGCGCAATATATGCATTTATCATTCGCTACCAGTTCCCAGCGTTCAAGCCTGTCTCTTGTAGGTAGAATGCCCCACTGAAATTACCAATGAAAATCCTTTACTTTAGAAGGCAAATCAGGTGAACAAACGGCTGTCCATGTTTTTGTAGTAGCTGTCCCTGGAGGTACAGCCGTCTCACACAACATTTCACAAAGCCTTGAAACTGGTGTCGTACGCCACTTTGTATTCCTTACTTGCACAAGCTCGCTTTGTAAGCGCGCAGCTGCCGCATACTGTGGTGCTGGCGTTACCGCTGTCGGAAGCAAGTTGCCTGAACTTAGGGGCATAAGCGTTCGACGGTAATGACCCAGCCAATAAAGGAGAAGTGGCCTACCTGGGTACTCATCATCATCAAGTAGGTCACATGTACTCTTAGTGCACAGCAGCCTACCAAATGTAACTATACACGGCAAGCTCCATCCTCCGCTGGCTTTCGGTAGACGCAAAAATTGTTGTGCTACGTATTGTGTCTTGTTTAGCCAGAACCATGAGAAAATAAGATTGTTTACTACGCGTATTGTTGGTGACGGCGGAACAGCCATTCTTGCAGCAAACCACAGTTTACTGCACAATACATTCTTAATAAAGAAAGCCCTTTCTGCTAGCGACAGTGGCGACGCAGTCACTGCTTCCGACTGTGCTTGAATACAGCTGATAATGTGTCGCCACGTGGGAGGTGAAACACCACTTGTAGAAAATTTTATGCCTAATATTTGCATATGCTCGGTCTGTTTAATGCTTCCGGGTAATGTTATTGCACTGCGTCCTAAATTTAATGCTTCACATTTCCTCATATTTATTTTACTCCCTGACAATGATGCATATTGATTATAGATACGAAATACCTCTACAAGACGGTCCCCATCCCGTAACAACAGAGTAATGTCAACCGCATACGCTGACACTTTTATGCACCCATTTCCCGGCATAGGAAGACCCCTTACAAGCGAGCTCTCGCTAAAACGCCTCAACAATGGGTCAATCGCAAGCACAAACAATAGAGGTGACAAAGGACAGCCCTGCCGCACTCCCCTTGTCACATCAAACCTAGGAGTTAAAGTGCTGTTAAGTAGTATCTCGGATGTTGTTCCCGAATACAACATCCGCAGGATATCTACAAACTCTTCGGGGACTTATAGCATCGTAACACCTCAAATAAGTACTGGTGTTCTAAACGGTCGAACGCTTTGGCTTGGTCTAAACTTACCAATACTCCTGAAGCTTCACGCGCTGTTGTGTATTGTGTGATATCACGTGTTAAGTGGAGAGATGAAAATATACTCCGACCAAGCACGGAACATGTTTGACGCACACTGCCTATTTTAGGCAATAATACCTTCATGCGATTTACAAGAAGGGTTGTGAATATCTTAAAGTGTGTGTTGAGCAGTGTTATGGGCCTCCAGGATGAGGGTTCGGCAAGATTGGAGTCTGGCTTTGGCAAGAGTATCACGCGGCCCCGATTAAACGATTTAGGAATACCTTCCCGTGCAAGAATTCCGTTAAGAAGAGATACCAAGGCCTTGCTTACTTCTGGCCAGCATGACCGGTCAAATTCGACTGGTAAGCCATCTGTACCGGGTGTTGATCCACTGTTCATAGGTCGGATAACATCAAAAACTTCTTGCGAATTTGTTGGAGACAATAAATTCTTGCCTTCTGTGTAGCCCACGTGGGTAGATTATTAAAAATATCATATATTTCTTCACCTAAAAGTTGGGCACTCTAAATATTTTCCGATGAGAATGCGTCTGAGAACCAGTTCCAAGATATTCTTTCGATATCTCGTCTCGCACCGCTCTCTGTGCCATCCTCTATTACAACCTTTTCAATATAAGAGCTGCCATTTTGCCTCCTGCTGGACGTACGAGCCAGCCGCAATACCCCAGGATCAGAAATTGGCCTGTTCGTCAACCACGCTTTTGCAGACGTACGAGAGTACCAGCTCATGAGCCTATGGTATCGTTCACGCTGATGATCTAGGTACTCGTACATTAGCTGTGTTTGGGAGCCACCATCTCGTACTATTCTTATCCTTCTCAGGCACTCACAAAGCTGCTCAGTCTCTTTTCTTTTGCGTTTCCTGCTAGCTGCTATGCATGCCGACCTCCAGATTTCCTTTAAAGTATCCCACGCTTTGACATTACATTCATAATCGCTTACTGATGTAACTATTGCGGCTTTGAGTTCGGTTAGAGTCACCTGGTCACGCAAAGAAGCAATGTCTAGTTTCCACATATCAGTGCGTTCACCTGGCCTTCCTTCGAGGTTCAGCACGACAGTGAAAGCTCGATGATCTGAAATGTGTCTTGCGTCTGCAGGAAGATCAAGGATGCTGCATTGGACAATTTGCGATGTTAATTCAGAGGGGAAATACTTTCGATCTAGACGACATTGGGATTGCCTTTGCTATCATGTGGCCCCAAATTTTTCGCCTTGCATGTGTACCCAGGCATCTGATAAATTGTATTCTTTCACTATACGAGATAATTCAGCTGCATGCGCATTGGAAGCATTTTGCCTTGCCCCTCCTGAGTCGCGCATAGGGTCGAGGACACAGTTAAAATCGCCAACCATGAAAAATGGATGGTTGTCTAACAAAAATGGGGAGAGTCTAGCAAAGAAGTCATTGTGATCTTGACATGGCGGGCCCATAGACATTCAATGCCCGAATTTTCCTCTCGCCCCAAAAGAAATCAAAAGCGATCACACTTCCTTCTAAATCAAATAGGCGGTGACTTCCATGTAGAAGCACCCTACGAAAACAACAACTCCTACACCTCGACATCGCCCAGGGCTATATGAAAAATATGCTTTTACAGAAAATTCATCACAAAACTTTTTAACTTCCTGCTTGTTCCTTAAGTTACGTTCCTGGAGAAAGACGAGGTCGACTTTTTTCTCGCGGGCAAAATGAATTACTTCTCTCTGTTTATCTCTGCTACGAAATCCCTGTGCGTTAAGTGTCATTATGTGCAAATACATGGTGAATGAGTAAGTGGCATACAAAATCGACTAAGGCAAATGGCTTACCATATAGGTAAGTTGCGCACTGAATCGGCGTCGTACATCGTTGCAACAGCCAGAACGCAGCAAAGTAAAAAAAAAAAAAAGAAAAAAAAAAGCATAGGAGCATCACAGCAGCGAACGTGAAACAGGCACTGATTATGTTCCTCCCACAGGTTAGGCGGAAGCAAGCTGATTCCTAAAATACCAAGGTTGCAGAATCTCGCACCGTTCCGTGAACGCTGCGTCAGCTTCGTAGTGTAGAATAGAGGAAAAGCAGCCCTTACGGGCAGCAGAAGCGGTGTAAGGCGCCATCGTTTGTACGTCTCCGAATCGGAGACAACGTCCATGGTAGTGGTGTCTCGTGGCATTTGCTTGCATTTCTTGGAAGGTGTCGCCGTTGGTTCTGATGACGTAGAAGATGGCGTCTCTCCTTCACCGCCGCACTGGTACTACTCGCAAGCGCTGTCGTTGTCTTGACAACCGGCGTGATCTTCGACGGACCGGCCGAGACTTCGGAGACGCCGAGATGGCGTCCATCTGCGTCCTCGACAGCGTTCGGTGTTGTAGCATGTAAGAAGCCGTTCTCGCTGTGATCGCGTACGCGGGGCGTCTAACGCAGGCTCCTCGTCATCTACCGTTGCAGTCGACGACATTGTGGCAGATAGCGTCTCGTTGCTCTCCTCGTCAGTAGAGGGAGAAGACGCTGTGTCGCCCGCACCGGCGGACGCTGGCGTCGGCACCTCTGGTGCACTTTCTTCTTCTCCTGGTTGATCGGTGGTTTGCGCTGTTCGTTCAGGTGCGTTGTCCTCCAGATCTGGTTGGGCGGGCGTTGCTGGTGCCACTGCAGCAGCATACGAACGTGGTTGCACGCAGTCAACAGTGGCGTGCTCGCCATTGCAACGTCTGCATGGCGCATTGCACGTTGCAGTGGCGTGGCCGAAAATGGCACATCGGGCACATCGAGATGACGTGCAGGAGGCCCCAAAATGACCTTCTGCGCCGCACTTCGAGCACACTTCCTTCATTCCTTTGTATTCCAGCATTACGAGATAGCCTGTCACCATGATGAAATTCGGTGGAGGTTTTACCATCTCGAGCTTGACCAGTCGGCTGCCATTGCTGATATCCGTCCTGTCCTTGAAAACAACATCGGAAATGCCTCGGAACTTCCCATACGGTGCAAGTGCAGCAGTCAGTACGTCGTCACTGACGCAGGGCGGAAGACGATACACCGTCACATAAACCACTGAGTGCCCATGCGTTCCAGCGGTACGACCTTGTTGGCGAGTAGCAGAGAGCCTTTCGCCGCCATCTTGGCTGCCTGAGCCGCGGAGCGGACAGCTGCCAAGAACTTGTTGCCGCCGTGATGTTGCAGATACTGCAAACATCCGGCACCTACGACTTCTTCGACGCAGTCGATGATGGCGTCAACCGGCGTTGAAACCGGTACATTGAAGAGAAAGCACTGGGCTTTCGTAGGGCGTTGCACGGGCGCTTGCCTGTCCATGGCTGCTTCACCTAAGCAACCACGACGCAATGAGTGGTGCCCAGGCTGATGACACGTATGAAAAGCACGTTGCGAGAACAAAACGAGATCCTCCGGAATATCAGTCAAATGATAAGAAAATGTGGTCTCTGGCCCCCAATCCTTTGTACAGGACCGCATTACTATGCTAGTTAATGGCGAAACAAGTTACAAAAAATATTACTCCCGAGTTCTTCCTAATGTTTGTTCACAATATCACTCAAGCTGTAACTTCTAGTACGCTGAAGGTTTATTTGTCGATTTCAATAGCGACGTTCAAAAGGTAAACACAGGGCATCATACACTTGATTGCCATCTTTTGGCGCTGAGAAAGGGTCGCCTGTGCTCTTTTGAACGCCAGTGGTCCGTGAGTTCAGCGGCTCGGGTGTTGCGTCGCCTCGAAAGATGGCGCCACGCTGCGTGGCGCCTCCTTCAGGCGCTTTTCTTCTTCTAGCTGGGCAGTGAGCTCTGTTTCCCTGGCGTTTTAAATTGCCTGTCGTGCCACCTTCAGACGGTTTTCTTCTAAAAAATTATGGGGTTTTACGTGCCAAAACCACGATCTGATTATGAGGCACGCCGTAGTGGGGGACTCCGGAAATTTGGACCACCTGGGGCTCTTTAACGTGCACCTAAATCTAAGTACACGGGTGTTTTTGCATTCCGACGAAATGCGGCCGCCGTGGCTGGGATTCGATCCCGCGACCGGTTTTCTTCTTCTGGCTGGGCAGCGTCCATACGGCTTCTGGCTGGGCAGCGTCCAGCACAGTATGACGTGCTGCGCTGCGGTGTGGTGTGCCGTTGCGAACATGCACTACACCCATATTAGGATTGTGGCTAGTATCATCTCCAACCAATCTGCTTTGCCGGTAGCCATTTCACGCTTACATTTACTCTCGATTACGGGAGAGCCTGCAATTTTTGTTCGTGTTTTGCTTGCGTTCAGCCTATTCTGTTGGCGCTGCCATTGCGCAACTCAACTTTCTGCTAGTATCGCACAAATTATAAAAATGCCTGTATTCCTACAGAATGTAGTTAATGTAGCTAGTTCTTGTGACTCTATCTGAGCACTTGGGCGTTTAGGTAACTAATTTTAACGCGATAGCGTGAAGGGCTCCGTGTCACAGAAAATCCGGCCTTGGCAACCGGCGTCGGCATGCGATGTCGGCGGCTGGCGGAAAAAATCATCCCTAAACACGCATGCCCTCCGAATATATTTAGGTACATGTATATGCTACGCCGTTTTTTTCTTTATTGCCGGGCTTCGACACAGTACAAGAAATGAACACACAACAATAGACAGTACGCCAGATCGCTCAAGTGGCCAAATTGCCACTGCGGCCAGGCGTTGTCATTTTAAAATTCCCTGAGGACTACCAAAGGCTCCAGCCTTGACAGCCACTCAGGAACATCTGTTTGCGCTTTCAATATCTCCAGAAACCTGTGCACACTTTCGCGGAAATACATGCGTGCTGGTCTTGCGTCTGGGTCACAAAAATAGCCAGCCATTCGGGAGCGCCACATACTGTGGAGGCCCATCAGCATAATCTGGTCAAACGAAAAACCATCCTCATTATCTGTTGGCAGGTACCTGATCCCGTAAGAGTCGGGCGGTAATTATTTTTAATCGTTCTTTGTAGCACATCCCAAAAATATTGCCCTTCCCAGCAGTGAAGAAAAACATGGTTTATTGTCTCAAGCTGCTTGCATATGAGGCAGTGGGAACCCCAAGGTAGAAAGAAACCCCTTTCCTCTAGAAAAGACTTAACAGTTAAAGTTCCAGTGTGTAACATGAAAAAAAAAGAGGTTTTGGTTCCCGGCGACAGCTGCATTTTTAACTCTCTTTAAAACATTTCCACCTGGGCCTCCAGAGTATACGGCCCTGTACAAGGGCACGGGAAACATCACGTCACAAACATCCTTGTACAATTTTTTCCTTTTAACGCTACTCAAATACTCCATCGAAAAACGTGTTTAGAAATTTGAGACTTACAACAATTTCTCTGAAGAAACCACGAACGCCACCTGAAACATATTGCGTCGCCACCACCAAATCAGGCAATGCTCCCCCGAGTCTTTGTTGACACACCGTACGCAGGAATGGGTCTCTAACATCTCGGTAAAAATAAAAACCTGTTTACAATCTGTCGCACAAACAAATGTCCCAGTCCTAAACCACCGGCCTTCACCTGCCGAAACAAGTTCGTGCGGCTGCACCTCTCCCCACTGGACGCCCAAACAAAGACAGCAAAAACACGGTGCAGCTTCTGTACGTTTACTGGGGAACAATGCAGCACTTGCATTACGTACAACAACTTGCTGATCAAAAAAAGATTGCACACCGTAGCTCTTGCGAAGACATACATCATAGATGAGAATTTTTCCATCTTTCCGCTTTTTCTCGCGTCTCTTGCGCTTGCGCTCGCCAGTACGGATCAGTGTCTTCATAAAATTCTAGCGGCACCCCCAAGTACCTTGATGGCGTCGCAACCCAAGCCACGTTGGCGAATGTGTCTGGGGTCGAAGGCCATTCTCCGTGCCAAAATCCCAGGCACTAACTTACCCCAGTTTACCCCGCTTCCGGTTACCTCATTGAAGCGCTTCACTCTAAAGCCCCTATATAAAAGCCCCTATATAAAAAAGTAGCGACACTCTCCTCCTCCACCTTCCCTCCTCCTCGATTCTCCTCTCTTTCGCGCTCGCTCCTCGACCGTGGCGCCGCCTACACCGCTCGAGCGTAGCAGACGACCTTTCGCAGAGTGAATGCGCGCTTAGCAAGGCGGTGCGTTTGAGCGTTTGCGTTTGCTTTCTAGCTTCGAGTAACTTCGTGTACAGCATAGAATTTCTGTAAGGAGGGTTATATAAATTCAGTGACGGCAGGTTTTCGTTTATTCCTGTTTTGAAAACTTCTTTTAAGTACCTAAACGAGCGCCAACGCCGTACCATGACGACTCCGAATGTATCGCGTGCGCTACAATTAGGTACGTAACATTTGTCAAGCGCGTGTCGCAAGATCTTGTTGCGAATTGGTGTAAATAATAAGTTTGTGATCGAATGTCAACATCTTGGCCTCCAGCAAGCCCTCGGTAACCTAAATAATCCGCACCGTCCATACCATGTGAATTCGCGACGCGTATCAGATGACGTAAAAAGGCTGATAGAGGACACAAACAATCGCTGCTCTGAAGGTTCGATGGGGCATTACAAGCTACAAAGCTGCCTACATGCGTGCTTGCCAATATTATAAGCACGCGCCAAGGCTCGGGGTGGGCGCTTGTCCTATTATGGTTCTAGTGCCTCATACTCGACAGAATTTTGCGCGGCCGGTCATCCAGTCGGGACTCTGCGTACATAGAAAATGAAATCACTTTTTTAGCATTCGCTCGCGAAGCGGGAAGGCGGTAACATGCAGCGCTTCACTCAGTCTCAAACTAGAGCATAGTGAGCTTACGTTCAGTAAATTATTTTTTCAGGTTTGTGACTTGTCACGTTAGCTCGTCCGTTCACGAAGTGACGTACTTGTCGCGAACAGAGTTGCATTAAGGTGCATGCTTTGGGAACGGTTGTGCTCGCTCCGAATTTGCGAGATACGACTTTAATGAAGTGATGACGCGCGAAGAATTGCTGCGCTGTGACGCAGCCTAAATTGCGCTAAATTAAATATTTTAGTAGAGGTCAAAATGATCTGAAACAGCATTCGAGTTGGTAGTTCATGGTTTATTTTCAGCATAGATGAATTACAGGTATGCTTTTACCGTCACAAGTCTGTGTGCATAATTACACCTAGCAATACAGGCATTGTTCGCATGCATGAGTTTAAACAAGTGCAAGATGCAGTTTTAGAAGTTTATTAAATTTCTTCCTGCCAATTCGATGAATCCACGTCTTTCTTCTTAACCCGTCGCGCTTACCGGACGGTATCGAGAAGAGTCGCTTGCCTTTGCTAGAAGTATTTTGGCATTCAAAGGTGCAGCAAGCCATGGTTATGGAAAATGCCTTGAAGTGACGTCGCACTTGCCACAAAACTTAGTTTAACGCATTCTCAAACTTAAACAACAAGGAAGAGCAACGGTACCAACGTGCGCTCCTCGCCAGTCGGTAGACGCTTATCAAGCGGAAATGGCGACGGAGCGTGATCGTAAACAAACGCAGCCAGCGTCCGGCGGCTCGGCGGTCCACGTGATGCCATTAGGCCAATACCAATGCGGCGTCGGCCTCGGACAGGGTGTGCGAGGAGGCGGCGGCATTCTTCAAAGCGTGACGCTACTTTTTTAAAGACGATAGTCTTTCTTGGGGAACTTAAACGCTGAAAATTTGGTCTGTCTGTCTGTCTGTTTGTCTGTCTGTCACCCGATTCAGCCGCCCGGCCAAAGTTGGACCACTTGCTTACCGCCCACACTACTTAAACTGGTACGGCTGTTCATACTTGTGAACGTTATCGATCACAAAGTAAATATTTCGCATATCTGAGGCGCAACATCACTAGGTAAGTATTAGGAGGTGTGTTCCTTTAATAGAAAATACATAGATACGTAACTCTAAGGACCCTAGTTTCTTAAGCTGCGCTGAAAATGCCATGCTATGCGCGCCGACGAAGGACGTTCCCCGACTGCGCGCCGACGAGCGCCCTCTGCCATGGAGGAAGGAAACCCTCTGCACAAGCTCATGTTTCCCGATGTATTGCCAGATGGCGTCCATGTCTCACGCAGCGCCTCCTCAATTTTATCAATGCCAGCCAGATGCGGCCGATTCAACGTAAAGGAAGCGCTGTCTGAGGCAGGGCAAAACATAAATGGCCGCTTGATGAAATAATGCGGTAAAATGAAATCTGTTCAAACAAACCTTCATGCCAGGACGGAAATGGTACGAGAACAGCATCACGGGTGGCCGCGGATCAGACCAGCACTCATGTAGTACGGCCGGCAGAAGACTATCGTCTTTCGACGACATTTGCAGCGAAGCACGCAGATACGCGGCAAATTTTTAACACGAAAGTGTTTTATGCCGGGGTCCACCAAGACTTATTTCCACCAAGACTGACGGAAATACGTCACACGAACATACACGAACATAATACAAAGAAAGAAACCAGAAGAAAAAATTCCACAAACATGCCAAATCTGGAAATCGAACCCACGACCTCTCGGTCCGCGACGATAGATCGCCGAGCGTTTAACCCATTGCGCCACAAACGCATTTGCAGAGAGCTACACAGACGCGCCTTATATATCTAACACTCCTCCGTGTACCCGCGCTCTTGCTCGGGGCGGTGCCGCCGCCTACGAGCAGAAAGAGAAGTACTGCATTATGACACTAGCGCGCACCGACAGTGAACGCTTCGGTGGTCTCAGCACTACGACGCCTCGATGCCAGCATTCGAAGGGACGCTGGCATCAAGAAGCACTACCAACGCCACCTAGGTGGCGTTCACTAGTGGCGTTCACCGTACTCAGCACAGCGGAGCGTGGCCTCCGCAATTAGCTCTGAAAATGTTTCTGAAGTTGATCGCGGAGGCTGCAATTACGACGCGCTGTACGCGCTGATTTGACTCGGTGACGATTCAGTTACGTGCTTTGTCTTGCGCGTTGTATTAGTGTGTCAGTTACGTGCTTCGTCTTTCGCGTTGTGCTAGCGTGTGCAGCGTAGTGCAGCTTCCATATGCACGACGGTTGCTCATGGTCATCGACGTTGGTAGTCGTGATGGAGGAGACGTGCCACCAGGCGTCAGCGTGGGTGCATCAACGCCTAAGGGCGCTTTAGCCACAAAACACCAATAGACATTATATATCAATGTGCAATAAACATTACACTACTTCTGTGAAGACACGTTTCACTTTCGTGTTCTATACCGATTCCTATTATAAGAGGGATCAACCACATTTTTTTTTATATAGGGGCTTTACTTCACTCTATATGCCACGCCTTCTTATATGACATTCGGTATATGCGGGTTATATTGCCACACCATTCTATCATTAATGTTGCTCATACCTTGTCTTGCATTCTCGACAAAGCTATTCCTCGGAATTTTGAGAATGACAACCCACAAAGAAATGTCATGAAACAAAACACCCGCAGCGCATGCCTTTTATGTTAAATCTGCTCAGACTGAAATATTAAAAGTACGAAACACAAACGGAAACCGAAAACAATGCAATTTTTTTGGCGCGGCTGTGCAATATCTCCGGAATCGTCCCACGCAAAAGGCCGCGTTTCTACTATGAAAGCTCGCCTTCGTGCATAGCGTTCGCCGCCAGTGCTTCCCGGTAACCATTACGGTTATTTAAGCTGCAGTTGTCGGGAAGCGTGAGAAGCAGTCAGGGGCCCGTATTCACAAACGGAACTTAAGTAGGGTGTCAATAAGTGCGGGAAAAGTACAAGTGTTAGGAAAGGTTTGGGAGAATACTTCAAAAACGACACCTAAGTATCACTTTCGAAAGTAACATTTTTCGGGTCAAGTACGTCGTGTGGTGTCTAGGATATTTAAATCATTTACGTGTACGACCAGTTCACGTAAATCGTAAAACAAACAGTTCAATCGTAAAAACAAACAACCTTGCAATCGGCCGCGCAACGCTTGAAACAGCGAAGCTGGGCTATTGTCGTAGCCCAGCATTTTCCGGAAGTGACCGCGAAAATTTAATCTTATTATTCATGATGATGATAATTTCGTTTCGCGCGTCTCTTACTTACGGCCCTCACTACGCGTTGCATAGCGCAGCTTGCAACACCGACACCACTTTGCAATGATGATGATGATGATAAGTGGTTCTTGAGGGAAAGGGAAAGGTTGACGCTATCTTCTGCAGCCCTTGAGGGAGCACGGCTCAGCGCCAATGCCGACAACGCGATCCAGCAGACGCGCTCCGTGAATGCGTCTCTCTCTCTCGCGGTCATAGCGCGCAAAACCCCTTCACCTCTCAGAGCACGAGCGTGCGAACGCGCCAGCTGTGGCCGCAGACGACGACGCTCGAACGCAATCATATGGTTCGCATAAATGCATGTTCTGCAAGCGTGGCTGTATTAGCCTAGTGGTTACGACGCTCGCTTTGGGACCGGGGCTACGCGGGCTCCAATCCCACTTCGGCAGGAAAGTTTACTTTCTTTCTTGGTAGTTTCTTGATACGCACCACAAATTAGAGCTGGCTTAAACAGCTTCGCTGTTAATAAATAGCGGACGAGTTCAACTGCCGCGAAATCAACGTCCCGCGAAATCGGCAAAGTCGGCGAGGCTGGCTCGCTAGGCGAGAGTAGCGAAAATCGCACTTAATGTTGCCAATGGCTGTACTTCCCGGCACTCATGTGTTGATTAAAGTTTACCTTAAGTGCAAGATTTGTCTATGAAACGCGTTAAGCGTCGACCTACTACTTAAGTAATAAGATAAGGGTAAGTTGCGTTTGTGAATACGGGCCAGGGATTTTTGAATGCTATCGCGTTCCACTCTTAAAAGCGAAGCTTAAGCGTCCTTCAAATATTTTACTTCATTTTCATTTCTTTCTCAAATACAAGGTAGTTACAAAGTTTAGTTAAACAACGTACTGATTGACTGCGCAGTGGCAGGATCGCCATGTGGCTACACACGCTTTTTTATATTTTTGCAGTAACAGTAAAAAACGTAGTATTTTAGCACAATTATGTTTTTTTAATTAAAACGCGCATGAAAGTGATGCGAATAAGTTTCAATTATTTTAAAAGACGACTTTATTACGTTGTTTTCGTTATTTGTATATATAATTGGCCACTAACATCCGTCAAGCTACTACACCACGCTAAAAAGTACAACATATTAGCCGCCGGCAACTAGGTCTAGTGATTGCCATGTTGCACATGATCCTCTTGTCATACTATATATATATATATATATATATATATATATATATATATACAGGGTGTTTCAGCGAACACTTTCATAATTTATTTAGGGTTGCCTGTGGCAGATAGCCAAATTCGAGTTAATGAGCTGGTCTACTCGAAGAGGCGGACATTACTCGCGCACGAAACTGAAATGCATACTCGAATAATTAACGAAAATTCACTAACGAAGTTTTTAACTAATTACCTGATGGCCCATATTGCAATTTACTAATTGTAGCCCTGGAGTTCGCAAGGCGGATGCACTTGGAATTAATTTTCAAGATGACACCAGTTTCGAGATAATAATTACCGAACTTTGCGGAGAAATGCATTGGCGTTCTGGTTAATTTTGTGCTTCAATGCATAAAGCGACGTTTTGTTAAGAAACTAACTGGAACGCCAATGCATTTCTCCGCAAAGTTCGGAAATCAATATCTCGAAACTGATGTCATCTTGAAAATTAATTCCAAGTGAATCCGCCTTGCGAACTCTAGCGCTACAATTAGTAAATTGCAATATGGGCTATCAGGTAATTAGTTAAAAACTTAAATAGAGAATTTCTGTGAATTATTCGATTATGCATTTCAATTTCTTGCGCAAGTAATGTCCGCCTCTTCGAGTAGACCAGCTCATGAACTAGAATTTTGCTATCTACCGCAGACAACTTTTAAGAATTTTTGAAAATGTTCGCTGAAACACCCTGTATACAATTTCTGCTTCCATTTTTGTAGCACATTATCAAAGTACCGAAGCGCAAAAAATTCACTTGCGTAGTAAAATTATTTCTGCGTACTGGGATATCAACATAATAGGAGGGCATCTGAAGAACAGCTAAGGATGGTAGCGTAACCACTCTGCGACAGTCATGCAATTATATGCATATTATGAATTCTATCCTGGGAAATCATATGAGCGCTTAAACTTTTCAGTCCTACTGCTGAGTGATCTCACGCCACCTCGTTCATGTTTCGTGGTATATATGACCAAGATGGCTGAATGATCTACACATCGCTCCAAGGAATCGCTAAAGGGCTGCGTGCAGGTATCGCAGCAACCACTTGATTTTATTAAAACGACGCGAAATGTTCACTGTGAAGTGCTTAAATCACAATGCGGCAATAAAATTTGAATGATTGTGACGAACGGAGGGCGCGACGATTACATAGCTTGCGCTGACCACGGGCAGTTATTAATTTTCTTGCAGCGCAAAGGCTGCAACGCACAGTTCAATGTCCCTCTACATAGAAAAAGAAAGGAAAGAAAATGCATACCACCATTTACGACTGCGATACAACCACGGAACAAACAGACCTTAAATGACATATGCGCTGTACGTGCTCGTGTAAACAAATAGCGGGTAGGAGACGACGCGACGCGCCAACCAAACTATCGGGGTTCAGCCAGTCTCCACCAGGCGACGACTCCGCTCGATCTCGTGGCCAATAGCCTGTGCAACGCGCCACTGACGTAGTGGTCTTGTCGCCCCTTTAGGAGGAGGAGAGAAAGAGAAGGCAGGGATGTTAACCAGCAATGCGTCTGGTTGGCTATCCTACTCTGGGGGACGGGAAAGAGGGAATAGAAAGATGAGATAGAGAGAGGAGGGATACGGTGAGCTCGCGCACGCACACGGAGGGCCTGAGCAATTCAAAGGCGTTCACATAGGCCAGTCGCTCTCAAGAAAGGCAACAGGGCCTTCACAGCTTTGTGGGCCGACGAGCGATGGGGATGATCTTCAGGAACACTTGCACGGAGAACGGTCGATCGTCAAGGCGTCGCAATGCGTTTGATAACGTTTGTCTTTCCGACTGAAATCGATCGCAGTGACACAATAAATGTTCTATGTTCTCTTCACTGCCGCAGACGTCGCACGTAACACTTTAGGTCATTCCAATCAAAGCGCAGTACGCCTTCGTGAAAGCCACGCCCAACCACAGCTGGTATAGAAGCGATGCCTCACGTCGATGAATCCCAGGTGGAGGTCGGAGTTGGAGCGAAGGGTTCAGTTCGTGTAGCCTGGTGCGCCTTATATTTGGGGTGTTCCACTCTGTTAAAGAGAGCTTGCGTGCCAGGTGACGAAGCTGCCTTCCAGCTTCTGCCCTGGAAAGAGGAATGGGAACGCTGTGTTGTTCTTGATGTGACTCTCGGGCAGCTTTGTCGGCGAGATCGTTTCCACTGATCCTGCAATGGCCAGGGAGCCACTGGAAAATAATTTCGTGGCCTTTCTGTTTAATGTCGTGGTGAAGTTTGACAATTTCGTAAGTTGTTCGTGAGCTCCACGTCGGAGAACTGCCTGCATACTTTGTAAAGCAGGTCTCGAGTGGAAAAACACGGCCCATGTACCAGGACTCTCTGCATCTATAAATTGAAGTGCACTGCGCAGAGCCGTGAGCTCTGCAGCCGTGGACGTCGTGACATCTGACGTCTTGAATCGCATGGTTACTCCTCTCGTCGGTATAAACACAGCACGCCTGAACTGGTCGATGTAGTCGATCCGTCCGTATAGACGTGCACGTGACTGCTGTATCTCTCGTACAACAGGAGTAAGCTCAATTGTTATGGTGCAGATGGTGATAGGTTTGAGTTTTTCTGAGGTCCTGGAATTCTAAGTTGGACTTCAGGACGGCACAAACACCATGGAGGAGACACCAGCCTGGCCGGAGGTGCGTACCCCGATGTAATCGAGGCACGATATGCACTGACAGTTGTGCTATATGACGTGCGGGGTCTTTCCACGGTGAGTGCGGCGAGGTGGTGGCAAGGAGTCCGGGCAATGTGCCTGACATACGGTGGCTAGATGGGTAGGTGTGCCGACCGAGCGTAGTTCACCACTTCTCCGCATCATGACGCACAGTTGGCGCTGCGGACAATAGAACGGTTCAGCGGCGCGCAACGGCGGCTGCGCTGTGTAGACGAGCTGCGTGTCTGATAGTATCGCTTGCCTCTGATTGTATCTTTGAAGTGCGCGTTATAATACCTTTCTGAGCAGTGTAGGCCAAGCCAGAATGAGGAACTTGTTGTTGTCGTCTAGTCAGAAAAAACGAAAAGCTGAAGTAAATTTTCTAGCTTGGCAATCGGTCACATTTATTGATATAAACGCGGCGCTCCAGCCCATTGCATTAAAGACGTAAATGCATTTTTCCATGCATAAAACAATACTGCAATGGTTTTATACGGTATGTGGAACCGTGTTTACATGATATTTAGCGAGTTCTAATGTTTCAATTTCGAGAAATCCAGCTATTGTTTTATTGCTGCGTCAGTTACGGTATCTAAATTGGTGCGAGAAGAATTGTGTTGGTAAGTGCATATGGTTCACTGTTTCATTGTAATAAAATAAAGCAATATGTCTTGGACTAGATTCGTGAATATATTTAAAATACAAGAAAAGCTCTCGTAACTTGAGTCAGCAGACACACCAACATAAATTAGCTAGCGCCAGCAAGGCCGCAACGTTGGTCCACCACATCATAGCATTGCTCACAGCACACGCCTCATCTTCAGGTGCTTCCTCTTCTCCCTGTTGCTTTCGCGCGACATATTCTTGCCCTTTACAAGAAAGTAAAGCCGTGTAATCGTATAGAACTTCACAACATCGTTTGTGAACTCTTTCTTGTGCTGTTCACAGCCGATCAATTTCGGAGGATTCAGCTGCAGAAAGGATGCAAAGTCGGCGATACTGTTCCTTCGCAACTCATTTAAACTGAAGCACAGCCTGAG
>NC_051159.1:32238523-32284174 GCF_013339745.2 Dermacentor silvarum | reverse complement strand
AGCCGACTTGCAGTTCGGAGCGAAGCAGTACGTCTCCTTGGTGGTCTTCTTTGGTGGAGCAATGCCGCCGCTAATCTCACCGGTCATTTTTCCGACCTGCAAATTCCACATCGCTTAGGAACTTGCAAACAGTACGAGAGACGCGAAGCTATTCACCTTTGAAACTTACACGAACAGACGACATACAACTATTCCAATACGGGCTTTATTTTTTTGCTCGCCGCCAGCCTCTTGTAGCAGACGACGGGCACTGCGGAACCGTTCTACTGACCGCAGCGCCAATTTTGCGTCATGAGGCGGAGAAGCGGTGAACTACGCTCCAAACGCGCCGGTCGGCCCACCTACCCATCTAGCCACCGTATCCGGGGTAATAAAAAATTATGTAACGCCATTTTCGTTAAAAAACAGGCATTATGTCATTTTTGTTGTTAAACGCGCAAAATTTGTTTTTGTGGCCTGCCATAGGAGCTACGTTTTCAAATGTCCCACAGTACGACTCAATGGGAGTTTTGAACCTTTAGAGCAGAAAGAGATGCACCAAAACGCCAGCCTTGCGGTAGTAAAATCGCTCCCAAGTACAGGATATCACTTCTTCACAGGCCGAAGAAAGATGTGGGTGTTCGTCGGACGCCAGGCCTGTGGGCCAGCACGGCCACGAAGACAGCTAAAGTAAACAATTATCTTTTGGTCTTAACCAACTACTTTTGACTGAACACGTTGAAAAACGATGATACACCACTCGCCAACACCATACCGCCAGAATTTAAACAAACGTTGACAAGCAAAGCAACCCAAAACATGAGGGGGGCGACTAGTATCAGGTGGACTTTACGTGCGTGCTTCAAGAGCTGCATTGAAAATTTCATAGCGTCGTGGACCCCCCTTTTCAATCAATCAATCAATCAATCAATCAATCAATCAATCAATCAATCAATGGAACTTTATTTTCAAGAACAAGGAATGTATACGAAAAATATTTGGACTGATAGCCTAAAGTGGCTAGTGGCCGGTCCAATACAATATACAACAAAATATGCACAGGCCAGCTAAGAGGGGAAAACATACACAGCAAAAACATACATGAATACATACATACATACATACATACATACATACATACATACATACATACATACATACATACATACATACATACATACATACATACATACATACATACATACATACATACAAATCATCATCATCAGCGTATATTTGTGTATACTGCAGGACGAAGGCCTCTCCCTACGATCTCCAATTACCCCTGCCTTGCGCTAGCTGATTCCAACTTGCGCCTGCAAATTTCCTAACTTCATCACCCCACCTAGTTTTCGGCCGTCCGCGAATGCGCTTCCCTTCTCTTGGTATCCATTCTCTAATGGTCTACCGGCTAACCATCCTGTATACGCATTACATGGCCTTCCCAGCTCCATTTTTTTCTCTTACTGTCAATTAGAATATCGCTTATCCACGTTTGCTTTCTGATCCACACCGCTCTCTTACTCTCTCTTATCGTTAGGCCTAACCTTTTTCGTTCCATCGCTCTTTGTGCGGTCCTTAACTTCTCGACTTTCTTTGTTACCCTCCAAGTTTCTGCCTCATATGTTAGCACCGGTAGAATGCAATGATTGCACACTTTTCTTTTCAACGGCTGTGGCAAGCTCCCAGTCAGGATTTGGCAATGCCTGCCGTATGCACTCCAACCATATTTCATCCTTCTGTAAGTTTCCTTCTCATGAGTAGGCTCCTCTGTGAGTAATTGACCTAGATAAACGTGCTCCTCTACAGGCTCTCGAGACTGACTGGCGATACTGAATTCTTGTCTCCTTGCCAGGCTGTTGAACATTACCTTTCTATTCTGCATAGTAACCTTCAACCCCACTCTTACACTTTCTCAGTTACGGTCCGGAATCATTTCTTGTAATTCGTGTCCTTGAATACTTCTAAGCGTGTAGTGAATAGCATTGGAGAGATTGTGTCTCCTTGCCTGACCCCTTCCTTGATAGGTAACTTTCGACTTTTCTTGTGGAGAACAAAGGTTGCTGCGCAATCCTTCTAGATATTTTCCAATATATTCACGTATGCATCCTGTACTCCTTGGTTGCCTAATGCCTCTATGACTGCTGGTATCTCTACTGAATCAAATGCCTTTACATAATCTATGAAAGTCATAAAGAGAGGTTGATTGTATTCCACAGATATCTCGATAACCTGATTGATGACATAGTTGTGATCCATCGTAGAATATCCTTTCCTGAAGCCAGCCTGTTCTCTTGGTTGACGGAAGTCAAGTGTTGCCCTGATTCTATTGAAAATTATCTTGGTGAATATTTTATACAACACTGAAAGTACGCTAAAGGGTCTATAATTCTTCAATTATTTAACGTATCCCCTTTTATGGATGAGTATAATGTTTTCGTTCTTCCAGCTCTCTGGTACACTTGAAGACGTGAGGCACTGCGTATAAAGGGCCGCAAGCTTTTCAACTTTTAAGCATAATATCTGCTCCATCTTTGATGAAATCGACCTTTATTGCATCTTCTCTCGCAGCTTTTCCCCTGGTCATGTCTTTCAAGGCCTTTCTAATTTCATCGCTAGTTATAGAAGAAGCCTCTGTATCCTGTTCACCACTACTTCGAACGAACGTAAGTTAGCTGCTCTGGACACTGTACAGGTCAGTAAGAATGCTTCCGTTGCTTTTACTATGTCGTCGAAATTGCTGATGATATTACCTTGCATATCTTTCAGTGCATTTATATAAAGAGAGGACAATATAAGACATAGACCTGAGCCCTGTGGTACGCCGCAGTTAATTTTACTGTAGGATGAATTTATGCGACCAATGGCTACCTTTTGTTTGCGCGCCGATAGATAAGTGGAAAAGAAATCACGTGCGTTATCTGTTAGGCCATAGTAATGCATTTTCCCCCAGTAAAATGGAATGACTAACTACATATAATTTTTTCCTAACCTCTAAAAATACTATTGTTACTATGTTGCTATCCTGTAGAGCGGAATTAATATATTGCGATAGCATCGAAACAGCAGTAGAAGTGGGCCTGGTGGCAACAAAACCATGCTGCTGGGGACAAAGAACGTTACCATCACCTAAGAAGTGTTTTAATTGCGACGAAATCAATTTTCCAATTGTGGTGTTGATGCAACTCAGGATAGATATTGGTCTAGCTGTCTGGGAGGTTCTGGTCACCAGACTTGTATACCGGAGCGGGAGGCAGCTGAGAAGGAGGTATTTATTGCAAATGATGTAGTAATAGACACTTGTTTTTATTGCGATAGCAATTATATGGACACTCTAAAGCGGATTTCTGCCATCAGCGTCGCCGTCGCTGTGAGGTTCCGCATGACGTCAACGGCGATGAAATCGTCGCCGCGCGCCGTATGCTGTATGTGCGAGTGAAAGCGCGCGAGGGACGCGCGCTTTCACGGGGAGCGAACGCACGGCGGAGAGCAAACGCGCGTCCTTTGCCGTGCTCATTGAAGGGCTGCAGAATTTAGCGTCTCTTTCCTCTTTTACAATCACCATATATATATAGAGAGCAAACGCGACTTATTCCGTCGCGCGAAAGGCCGTGGGGGGACGGGAGGGAGGGAGGGAGGGGAGACGACGTTTAGCTGCGGCACCAAATGCGTATTTTATAAACACGTTGCGAGGCAAGAAGGTGGGTAAGATTTCCGACGCTGCTCGACCAGTGTCCACATGCGCCTGGCCCTACAGAGAGCCCTGGACGCCACAGCCGCCTACCTGGGCAGCATTGGTCTCTCGGTGTCGACGGGGAAGACGGTGGCCCTCCTCGTCCACCCGAGAGCAGCGGCACGGCGCTCAGCTCCCCGGCTGCAGCTGGAAGGCGTGCGCATCCCATGGAGTACGACTGTGTCGTACCTTGGGCTGCGCATCGACCACCGGCTAACCTGGCTACCGGCAGTCGGGGTCATGCAGTCCCAGACCATCAGGGTCCGCAAGGCCGTGTCGCAGCTCCTTGCCCGTGGAGAGGGCTGCTCGGTCAAGTGGGCCCTGCGGCTCTACGAGGCGGCGGCCACATCACGCCTGCGGTACGCCCTCCCGCTGGTGGCGCTGCCGCCACGCCGCCTCGAAAATTTGGAGCTGCAGCACCGGGCGGCCATCCGACTCTGCCTGGGCGTCCCCCGGAGCTCCCGGATTGCCGCTACCCTTGCGGAGGCTGGAGCATGGCCCCTGTCGCTCCTCTTCCTGCAGCAGGGGCTGAGGCACGTCAACCGCCTCCACCATGCTCCTGATGGCAGAGGCCTGCTGCGTCGCCTCCAGTCCCGGCCTTCCTCAAGGATGGGTCAGCTGTGCCGCCTCTACGAGGAGGTGGTTGGAAACCCACCGCCGAACGCGGTACAGCTGACCCCACCGCAGAGGCCTCCTGTCTCCATCGCCACGGAGCTTCCCGGGACTTCGAAGAGGCGCTCGCCCGCCTGTGCCCTGCAGCAGACGGCCGCCTGCCTCCTGGACGAGACCCTCAGAGACCACCTCCTGGTGTACGTCGACGGATCGGTGGTACCGGACACCGGCTCTGCCACGGCGGCCTGCACGGCACCAGCCCTGCAGAAGAGCAGGCAGTGTCGACTGCCCAGACACGCCAGCTCGACTGCAGCGGAGGTGACAGGCCTCCACCTGGCCGTCGACTTACTCTCCGAGGAGCTTCCTGGCAGCCCTCCTCGGCCTGCAGAGGCCAGAAAGCGCCAGCCTTGGAGTCGCACTGCTGTCTATCCGGCTGACAGCGCTGCAGGATGCAGGCCACCCGGTGTCCCTGCACTGGATCCCCGCCCACGTAGGGATCCCGGGCAACGAGGCCGCCGACACCCTGGCGAAGGATGCCCACCACACCACTGTGCCCCTCAGCCGGGCCGTGACGGAGGGCGACTTCACAGGGCTGAGGCTGCGTCGACACCTGGCGACCTACCCCACGCCCACTCCCCCAGCGAGGCCTGGCTCGCAGGGAGACCTCGCTCCTGCTGCGGCTACGCATCGGCTGCAGCTGGACGGCAGCACGCAGCCACCAACTTGGTCGAGCGACGTCCCCGGCCTGCACTTCCTGCGGGGAGCCGGAGACCATTGAACATCTCCTGCTGGCCTGCCCGGCGAACCTCCAGCAGCGGGGCCCACTCCTGCAGGAGTTCCGCCGCCTGGGCCTCCCCTCTAGCAAGGAGGAAGATCTCCTCTTCCCCGGCCGACACCACCTTTCTGTACTTCGAGGCGTCGTGGAGTACCTTGACTCGTCAGGGCTCTCCGCACGCCTCTAAGACATTTCTGCAAGCGGGAAGGCCTCACGGCGTCCCATCCCATCCCGGGCCTGACAGGCTCGGAACCACACCCCTGCAGACTCTGCAGCACTCTACGGCCTACCACCTCGGCCGATACGTGCCGCCTCAGCCTGCCGGTTTGCCCCGTCCAGCCATGGTGACGACTCCACACTACCCTTCTTTCTCTCCCACTTACCCCTCCCTGTTGGCGCTGAGCCGTGCTCCCTCAAGGGCTGCAGAAGATAGCGTCAACCTTCCCCTTTCCTCACGAACCAAGAACATTGTCCGATTCTGATGTCGTCGAAAACC
This sequence comes from Dermacentor silvarum, assembly GCF_013339745.2. Classification (NCBI taxonomy): domain Eukaryota; kingdom Metazoa; phylum Arthropoda; class Arachnida; order Ixodida; family Ixodidae; genus Dermacentor; species Dermacentor silvarum. The sequence goes on along the minus strand of NC_051159.1, from coordinate 32,278,579 downwards.
TCCGAGCCGCCCCCCAGAGGCACCGACAACAGTCACCAACGCCGCGCGCGTTCTGTACGAACGCGGGCAAAACGCCGACATCGTCCACAACAGTTCTGCGCGTTGTTGATGCTGCTGCATGTCCAAGTTTATACAGCTGATCAAACTACTACCCTTACTCCCTATAGCTATCTACTAGTTTGCTATCGTATTTGATGCTTCGCCTTTCGGGTGAAACTGCGACAATTTTTTTCATTCCTCGCCACACGTATATAACAATAACCAGGATTTTTTGAATGAAATCAAACAGTGGATCTTTTTAATTAAACAATCGTTTTTCTTTCTCAACGTTTGTTACCTCCCCACATAGTCGCGCTTCAATCCCTGCTCCCATAACCGCCCTTGCTGATGTCGCCGACAATTGGTTCTGGACCGCGTTTCCCCCGAAGCTTCGCGAGCCCTTTGGATTGACCTTGGAAGCACGAACCTTGGAAGCAGAAAATTATGGCGGACGCCTGCCTCCTTTCCCAAAGGCACTTCGCAAGGCCGCAACCAGTGGCGCGTCCGTCAGCCCGCACGTATAGTGCGAAACGCTGTGCAGACAGACAGACAGACAGACAGACAGACAGACAGACAGACAGACAGACAGACAGACAGACAGACAGACAGACAGACAGACAGACAGACCAGACCAGACCAGACCAGACCAGACCAGACAGACAGACAGACAGACAGACAGACAGACAGACAGACAGACAGACAGACAGACAGACAGACAGACAGACAGACAGACAGACAGACAGACAGACAGACAGACAGACCAGACCAGACCAGACCAGACCAGACCAGACAGACAGACAGACAGACAGACAGACAGACAGACAGACAGACAGACAGACAGACAGACAGACAGACAGACAGACAGACAGACAGACGGACAGACGACGGACGGACGGACGGACGGACGGACGGACGGACGGACGGACGGACGGACGGACGGACGGACGGACAGACAGAGAACTTTTATTTTGGTCCTGAGAAGACGATGAGTGTCCCCCTTAGGGGACATCGTCTGTGGGCCGCACCCACGATGGAGCCGGGAGGTTGAGTTTCTCGGCGATCTCGCGGGCTCTCTGGACAGCCCTGAGCTGCTCTTCCTTGGCGGAGCTGGTGACGAGCCGGAGCCAGTCTTCCTCCGAAGAGGGAGACCCTGAGCTCCCGCGCAAATTTAGGCACTGCCAGAGCATGTGTTTAAGAGTGCTGCTGGGATGTCCGCAGCGCGGACAGCCCGGATCGATGCCTTCTATAAATTTTGAGTAAATAAATGGCGACGGATAAGTCCCCGTCTGCAGCATTCGCAGGGTGATTGCCTGTGGTCTGCTTAGGTGTGGGTTGGGAAGCGGAAACTTCCGACGCCCCAGTTGATAGTGCTTGCAGACCTCATTAAAAGTGAGAAGAGTGTCCCTTTGCCACTGCCCTCCCCCGGCCTCCGATTGCCCACTTCCGGCGCGGCGAGTGAGACCTCGCGCCTGGAAGTGTGCAAGTTCGTTAGCGTTGGGAACGGCTTCATGAGCATCGCTGCCCATGTGACCGGGGAACCAGATTAAGTGCTTTTTGCCTGTCCAAGATGCAACAGAGAGAACGCGAGCGGCTTCCTTGCATACCGAGCCTTTCATGAATGCTCTGGTGGCAGCTCGCGAATCTGTGAAGATAGTGAAACGATTCGTGGTGGCCATGGCGATGGCTACGGCCACCTGTTCGGCTTTGTCGGCGTTCGTATATTTAAGCGTAAGCGACGTCAGCAGCTCCCCCCGCAGCGAGGTAGCCACCGAAACAAAGTGATTGGAAGCTGCATATTGCGCAGCGTCAACGAAGGCGGCGTTGTCCTCAATCTTAGCCGCTAGGTTAAGAAGGGCCCTGGCTCTCGCTTTACGTCTGCCGTAATTGTGTTCAGGGTGCATGTTTCTAGGTATCTGGGATACCGAATACATTTCCCTGACTTTAACGGGGAGCGCGCACTCCCTCTGTCTGGTGATGCTGGAACCTTTACCGATATACGCTAGTAGCTGTCTGCCGGCTTCCGTGGAAGCCAGTCTTGCAACTTGTGCCACCTGTTGTGCCTCAACTATCTCATCAAAGGTGTTGTGGACGCCTAGCTCCAAGAGTCTTTCGGTACTGGTGTTCTGTGGGAGACCCAGTGCCTTTTTTATGCTCTTGCGAATGATTGATTCTAGTCTAGTCTTGTCCCTTCTGCTCCACTTGTGGGCCAGGGCTATATAGTTAATGTGGCTTATGAGGAAGGCGTGGAAGAGTCGCCGAAAATTCTCCTCCGATAACCCCCCTCGTTTGCTGGCCACCGTCGTGATTAACTTTGTCATGGAATCAGCTTTGGTTGCAATATGCTCTAAGGTGTAATAATTACTGCCGTCCTCCTCCAGGAACATGCCGAGGATTCTGACTCTTTGTACGACCGGGATAACGGATCCGTTCGCGGTGGTGATAGAGATATCGGGAGGTTTCCCTTTCATTGCACCGATTGTAGGTCGGTATAGTAGCAGTTCCGATTTCTTAGCCGACAGGGAGAGTCCTGCCTTGTTGAGAAAATCCTGAACGACTCTGATCGCTGTTTGTAATTTCTCTTCGATCTGCCCGTCACTACCTCTATCGCACCAGACTGTAATGTCGTCGGCGTAGAAGGCATGACCGAGACCTTCAATTTGAGCCAGGTTGCGGGAGAGAGCTCTCATGGATAAGTTGAATAAGAACGGGGATAGGACTGCCCCTTGCGGGGTGCCTCTGGATCCGAGATCAAATGTATTCGAGCCCAGAGTTCCTAGGCGAATGGTGGCTTTTCTGTCTTTAAGAAAGAAGCTGACGTACTTGTAGAACTTTTCGCCCAGACCCGCTTCTTTAATGGAATCGAGTATGTGAGCATGTGTTACCTTGTCGAAGGCCTTTTCCAGGTCCAGTGCCAGAATGGCTCTGGTGTCTCTGGAGGCCTTGCCAATGATCTTGTTCTTTATAAGTATCATTACGTCCTGTGTGGACATGGATGGCCTGAGTCCAATTTGATTAAACGGAAGGAGATTCCTTTCCTCAGTGAATTTAATGGCCCTATTGAGAATTACGTGCTCGGCGACCTTCCCCACACACGAAGTGAGTGAAATCGGCCGGAGCGAGCCAATCTCTAAAGGTTTCCCCGGTTTAGGGATGAGGATAACAGTCGCGACACGCCACTCCAGTGGTACCTCGCCCGTCTCCCAAACCTCGTTGATGCTATTCGTGAGGAGCTCGATGGCCCCGTCATCCAAATTCTTTAAAAGTTTATTTGTGATCCCATCGGGACCCGGTGCTGATCTGCAATTGAGTTCGTATAGTACCTCTCTCACCTCCGCGCACGTGAAGGGGGGAGCCCAGAGGGTCCGTTCCGTTCTCGTGCGTCGCAGGGGGGTAGTCATTGTTTGAACCGGGTTCAATACAGAGGTATCTCGAAGCCAGATCATCTGTAATTTGGTTCTCGGTCATGCCAGAGTTCTTTAAGTTGCGAATGAGTCTATCGATAGTGAGCCGCTGATTGGCTTTGGATTGTTTGTCCCCAAGCAGATGCTTGAGGATGTTCCACTTCGCTCCGCTCCTCATTTGCCCGTCGACGGCATTGCATACTTCGTGCCATTTCTGCCGAGCGAGCGTTTGGGTATGCTCATCTATTTTCCTATTAAGCTCTGCAATCCTTTTGCGTAGGCGTCTATTTAACTATTGTGTGTTCCATTTTGCCCGTAGCGTGTTTTTGGCTTCTAGCAGGTGTGCTAATCTGCTGTCCATGCGCTCTACCTCTTTGTCCGTCTGTACTTCCTTTGTGGAAGCAGCAACGTCTTCTTTGAGGCGAGCAAATAATTCCTCTAACGAGCTGTAATCAGTCTCGTCCTGCTTTCTGATATTTCTAAAGAGGTCCCAGTCCGGCGGTGATGAGACCCTTATCGCGAGGCTGCTGATGTAGTGATCACTGCTGAGGTTCTCTTGTAAATTAGTCCACACGGGTTCCTCCGCATTCCTAACCATAGTCAGGTCAGGCGTGGTATCTCTGCTGACCGAGTTGCCAATTCTGGTTGGGTATCTTGGATCGGTGACCAAGGTGAGACCGCAAGCTGCGATCTGTGCCGCGAGGGCCTTTCCCTTGGCCATGTCCTTCAAGTATCCCCAATCTTGGTGTTGTGCGTTAAAGTCCCCTGCTATGATGAGTGGATGATTGCCTGCAATTTTACATGCTTTCTGGAAGAGAGCGTTAAACGTCTCCTTTCTGTCGGCTGGTGAGCTGTACACGTTCAGAATGAAAACGGATTGTTTGAGTCTATTGTTTGGGATAAGCTCGATCATGATGTGTTCAACTTTCAACTCTGGCCTAACGTCGTGACGTAAATAGGCGAGATTCTTTGAGACGAATGCCGCTACTCCCCTTTTACCCTCCGAAAAGTGTGCTTCTGACGATAGTCGCGAAGAGCGATCACGTCGGTGAGCGTTTCCTGGAGGAGGATAACTGACGGCCTTTCGTTAGCAGAGCTAAGTAGTTGTTGCAAGACTGCCTTCCTTTTGCGGAAGCTGGCGCAATTCCATTGCCAGATGACTAGATTGCTTGCGTTAGCCATTTTACTTACGCGGTGTGGGCGTACCGGGCAGCGCGCGCTGCCTGTCGGATTCTAAAATTTGGAGCCTCGCGGTGTGCTCGCTCAGTTGGAGCTTGATGGGGCTAATTTCGGTAGCTATGTCCGATATTAGCTGGTCAAGCAGTTGTTTGACGGCCGAGACGTTAGGCGTCTCCTCGTCCATGGGCTCGCCCGCCCTGCGTTTAGCGCCTCTGTTGACAGAGGTGGCGGCTGCTGCAGCTTGGCCGCCGATCGCGCGTTCTCTCTGCTGCATTTCTTGCAATAGTGATCTAATCCCAGATAATTCCTTTCTAAGAGACGCGTTTTCGCGCTCTAGTGATTGAATTTTGGCTAGCGTTTTCTCTTGGAGTTGCCCTTGTTGCGCGGGGGCATGGGTCTCACCTGTTTTGGTTGCCTTGTCCGCCCAGGTGGGTTGTGAGTTGTTACGGACCTGGGATCCACTCCTGGATCTCGATCTAGAGCGTTCCGCGGTGGCGTTCCTGTGAGCCTGGGTGGTGGCGTTCCTGGGTGCCTCCGCAGGTAGCGTTTCGGCTGGAGCGGGGATTCCCCGACCCCCAGCGTTGCTCGTTGCGTTCTTCTTCTTGTTGCCGCCTTTCCTCCTTCTTGTACGTCGTCTCCTGACGACATAAGGAACTTGATACCTGTTTTTGCAGGTTCTCCGCAGAGCGCGCACTTCGGTTGCACGCATTCGTGTCCGTTGGTGGTTTGCAAAGTTCCACACTTTTCACACACGTTTTGGGGGGAAGCTCCTTATAGCGGCACCCGTTCCATCCCCGTCGTCGTAGTAGTAGTGTGTAACCAGTCTGAGAAAAATGAGAAAGAAAATTCCGAAGTTGTGTCCGTAGCGCGGAATCGAACCAGGGACCCCTTCGCTTCCGAGCGCGCGGCGTTAGCCCACTACGCCACGAAGCGGACATGGACACACGCACCACGATGGCAATAAATACCCAACATTAACGAAAGGCCGCGTTTCTAGCGCGTTTCTAACGCGTTTGTGCTAGCGCGTTACGGCCCGTGTAAGAAGCTGGTGTAAGACGCTGTGGCCTCTCCGCCTTACCTTCAACGCGTTTCGAACGCGCTGCCCAAAGCGGTGGCAAGTCAAGTTCAAGTCGAGGAGCGTTTATGAATACGGGGGGTATACTCTCTCAGCAGTCATGTGATGGCGTCGGCAAACGCGGTGCACGTTCCGGCATGTGTAAATGGCTGCGTAAGACGCTGTGGCCGCTCCCCCTTACTAGGGAGTACTGCACGTTTCTAACGCGTTTGTGCTAGCGTCCCCTTAAGCGGGAGATCCGATGATTCCCTCCGGAGCTTCGCCCACTCATCATCATTCACCCCGTGGATATGCTGTGATTTTTTTTTGGTTGGTCTGGGGCAGACGTCTTGCCTGTGACCGACTCGGCCGCAGTTGCGGCAAGTGTCTATTTGCCTCTTGTACAGCGTGCAGCGTAGCATGTTGGGGCCGCAGCGGACGTAGTTAGGCACTTTCACGCCATTGAACAGTATGATCACGGTAGTCGACTCCTTTATGCGCCTTACTCCGAGCACCATCGAGTTTCTGGGTGTGACAAAAATACTTTGCAGCGCAGCTTCAGCAAGATCGGCATCAATGCCTCTGACCACGCCTCTGCAGGTATTACCCGGAGGCGTAATGTAAGGTGCGATAGGGTGCCGTTTATCCGCCAGGATTATCGCCCGGACCTTGGAGTATGCAATGGCGTTCTCTTCGGAGGGTGTGCTTATAACGAAGATATTCTGCATGGTATTCGCACACACGATATCCTCCTCGACTACCACCGGGGGCAGCCTGGCCGCCATTAAAATGGCGTGCGTGACTTTGATTTGACTGCATTTTCGCACGTCCAGCCCTCCCCCTGGGCGGACGACAACTCGAAAGTGGGATTTGGGCAGGCGCGGTAGCCTGGAGGCTGCGGCAACCTTTCTTAGCTGGCCGGCTTGTTTGGCACCAACGCGGGCGTCGTTTTGCCTTGCCTTGTGCGTCTCATTCACGACGCGGGTTTTGTCCGCGTTCCGCTTTCTGTGAGCGGTAATCCAGCCGTTGGAATCGGCTTCCTCTTTGGAGATTTGCTCTCCCACTACCATTTCCTCGTGAGGCATGGCGGAATTTTCTAGAACGTTCTTGGGGGTCGGCCGAGCGAGCCGCCGCGCCTTCCCGCGCTGCGGCCGAGCCGATGTCGTACTAAGCCCAGATAGACTTAACCCTCGGTGTCAGAGAAAGGACCCACAAAAAAGGTTTTAGTGGACCTACCGTGATAACTGCGGTATCCAACTGTTCCTTGCAACTTCCCGGATAGGTTCCAGTAGAAATTTGGAGGGGAAAAAATCACAGCATATCCACGGGGTGAATGATGATGAGTGGGCGAAGCTCCCGAGGGAATCATCGGATATCCCGCTTAAGGGGACGCTAGCACAAACGCGTTAGAAACGTGCAGTACTCTCTAGTAAGGGGGAGCGGCCACAGCGTCTTACGCAGCCATTTACACATGCCGGAACGTGCACCGCGTTTGCCGACGCCATCACATGACTGCTGAGAGAGTATACCCCCCGTATTCATAAACGCTCCTCGACTTGAACTTGACTTGCCACCGCCTTGGGCAGCGCGTTCGAAACGCGTTGAAGGTAAGGCGGAGAGGCCACAGCGTCTTACACCAGCTTCTTACACGGGCCGTAACGCGCTAGCACAAACGCGTTAGAAACGCGCTAGAAACGCGGCCTTTCGTTAATGTTGGGTATTTATTGCCATTGTGGTGCGTGTGTCTATGCGCGCTTCGTGGCGTAGTGGGCTAACGCCGCGCGCTCGGAAGCGAGGGGTCCCTGGTTCGATTCCGCGCTACGGACACAACTTGGGAATTTTTGTTTCTCATTTTTCTCAGACTGGTTACACACTACTACTACTACGACGGGGACGGAACGGGTGCCGCTATAAGGAGCTTCGCTCCTAAAACACATTGGACCAAGTAGATCAACGTCGGTTGGCGGAGTCGATGCGGACACGTCCGAACGCCACGCCGCCATGAGCCTCCGCTGTGCAGAATACAGGGTGTTTCACGTATATTGAGGCAAGCTTTAAAACCATGCAAATGCCACATAGCTGCACAGAACAAAGGTAACCTTGTCCGCCGTCACTTGGAGATACTCAGATTGTTTCTTGCATACCGGCTAATTAATAATTAGTCTAAATAGTTAATCAGATTCACAAATATTATAATAAAAAGTGCCAATGAGTAAATTGTGGAGCGACATGAAAAACTCCACATACAGCTTTCTGTTGCTTAATACATCCAATGTGCCTCTAGCGGCAAGTCGCGCGGCAATATTTCGTGTATTCGCGGGCTTCTTTCATGCTCAAAAAACACTTTTATGTAACACGTACTGAGCAACGGAAAGCTGTATGTGGAGTTTTTCATGTTGCTCCCCAATTTTATCATTGACACTTTACATCTAATTAAATATTTGAGAAGCTCATCAATTAATTTAGACTAATTATATAATTAGGCGGAATGCAAAAGAAATCTGAGTATCTTCAAGCGACGGCAAATAATATTACCTTGGTTCTGTTCAGCTACGTGGCATTTGCATATTTGTAAAGTATGGCTCAAGTTGCGTGAAACACCCTGTATAATCAATCGAATGACATTTATTTAACATCGTGTGGATTAGATCTGCATATTTTTTAATAATCATTGGTAATTATGATTCAAAGTAAAAGTTGTGGTCTCCGACGCAGGTGGCGTTGCTGGCTGTGCTTTGACATTTGATACCGTGCTCGTCACCGCACGCCGGTCATTATTACCACACAAGGACGTTTGCGGAACTCCCATGGACAGCTTAGCTTAAAAAATCGTGTTAGACGACTTGCCGGATACGTGTAACCTGCGTGAACATGCTTCACCTTGGGACAATGGCAATGTCGTACTGCGGAGAAGCTGGAGTGAAAAGCAACGCACTTATGAGCACGAGTAACACAGCTGAAAGGACAGCTGCAGAGCACGTGAACAACCACAATTGAGTGTTATTTTTCATGAACCAGCGGAATCGTTAATCAGCAGAAGCTTCGCCTACGGAATATTGCAGGGTTAGATTTTTTGTCTCGTTGATAACGTTTTTTTTTTTACTTCCTTTCACATGGGAATGCGATCGGACTGTTCTCACCTGTGCCATCGCTATCGCGATTAGCGCGCAGTTCGCCGAACAAGTGATAAGAATCCGAAGAAAACGAAGCCTATTCGTGTTATCTTCCCGATAACCGGCGTGCTTTCGTGCTATTGTTATAACACATCAATTTGTCACACGCGTGGGAATCTAACATATCTACATGAAAACTAAATATACCTGTGTGCCACTGAAACAAACTAATTACAAATGGTTCGTGATTGTTGGATTGACGTCCCACGCCTTCACTGAGATACAAGTGACGCCGCATTGGCGAACACTAAGATTGATTTTGAGCACCTGGGGTTCCTTAACGTTCATGCAAATCTGACTGCAGATACTTCTTGGACATGCCTCTATAGCGGGATACGCTCCAACGCTCTACTTCGTGTTCAGTGGCAAGGGCAGAGCCATTGTGGTGGTCAATAAATAAATAAATAAATAAATAAATAAATAAATAAATAAATAAATAAATAAATAAATAAATAAATAAATAAATAAATAAATCTCAAAACCTTTACAATCGCCGTGTTCTCGCTAGACTCCCACGCCGAGACGACAGGCCACATCTGTAGTGCGCCGTAGTTTCGCACGACCAACATATTGACATTCACTGATTTGCAGAATAAACAGTGTGGGGTCAACTTACCTGATAACACTAACTTCCATTCACGCAGCAATATCCGTTTGCATTATGACAAATTATAACCGTCATATCGCATCAGACGGCTGTGAAGAGCGCTACTACGCTTCTTGCGATCCACCAGCAACGCGCCTAATGAGAATGCCTTTCCGGTTATCTTTTTATTGCTTCTGTCTGGCCGCTTTCCAACGCCTAATTTCGTTCAAATTTCTGTGGGCTGGCTTGCTGAGTTAGCTCCGTGTCTCCAGGTAAAAGACTCCAAAAACGACGACATACAGGCCGACGCAAACAAAGCGCCAGTTACTGGTGGTGTTACTGGCGCGCTGTGACTACACGTCTCTGTTTATTTCGCGAAATAAATTCGCTGCGAGTGGAACTTTGGGTACGTTTCGTCGTTCTCGCGCCTTTTACCTGAACGTTCAAACCCCAGCGTGCCCAAATTTCGGTCCTAGCTCTGTGTGATCGCATCTTCATGTGACGTAGTTGTGTTCTATAGCCGCATCTATAACGTGATGCCTGCGTTTACTTTATTCAGTGCTATGGGGGCTTAAGGATGACGCACAACCACTGACCATAGCTCAGATATTGGCAGTGGATTCTCAAATGTCGGTACTTTTTTTGCCAGTGACGGGAGGATCCAAGAAGTGGTACTTAGGTTCAAAGCAAATAAAACAATGTTACAAACTGCGACAGGAAATATATTGCACAGATAGACATAGTATGAAGTTACGTTGGGAAGCAACAATGTTTGCCAAGCCTGCCACAGATGTACAACAGGCATTCCGCGTGTTAATGCATTGCGACCGTGAGGGAGAGTAACAGAAAGGCATGGTAAGAAAAATGAATGACACCTCATCATTCCTACACTCTTTCATACGCCTATGCATAGCCCTCCACTAACTCTGTGACCTCACGTGGTCTGATGCTTCCCCCCCCTTTTTTTATCCGAATTCCATAAAATGTTTTCGCGTTAAGTCGAGCTTCTTCTCTATACCACATTTTAGAACACCTCTCCGTCCATGGCGCCAGCATTAACGTATTGACAGCCGGTATGGCAAAACCAGGAAGGCGCTGCATATTCTTGATTGAATTGTGCAATCTCATATATTTAGGTTCTTTCACCCTGAGGGGGCACACAAATTCTGGTGTGTAGTCAGACTCGAAAACACACGGTATTTGCTTATTTGACACGATGGCATGTATGCCTAGCGAGTAGGATTGCATGGAATGCCTGGGCGTAAAATTCACAAAACTGTGCCATAAACTGCCAGTATAGACAACAAGCAAAAGAAGATTTACGCACTAAGTTTTTGATGCCGATAGTATACATGGAAAGGTAGTGGATATGGCTGAACAACTGTACGGATAATGGCGGTCGAACTTCACGACCGAGCGCTTTTGTCTCCATTTAATTTTATTTAAATTTGAGCTTTTATTCGTGCCAAAACCAGGATCTGATTATGAGGGAAGCCATAGTGAGGGACTGCGGATTAATTTTGACCACCTGGGGTTATTTTACGTGCGCGTTAATCTGAGTACGCGAGCGTTTTTTTTTTCTTTCTTTTCTTTCTGTTTGCATTTCGTTCCCATCAAAATGCGGCCCACGTGGCCGACATCGCACGTGCCAGCTCGAGTTCAGCAGCGCGACTCCATAGACATTTCGATACCGCCCGGGTCGTCTGCATTCCACGGAAAGGGCTTACGGTAGCGATGTATCGAAAGTGTTTGCCAGTTTGTCACCCTTACTTACATGGCCATGTCGTTAGGATGATGACTGGTGCTTTACGATTTTCAGTATTTGCACGACAAGAAGCAGGTGCCTACAATTCCAGGAAGGTCTCGAATGTCATCACCGTTTACGTGGAGCCCCGATGTAAGATACAGGCTTTTGTGCTTCACATGACTGCTCGCGTAGTCTCAGCGGTAATAGCTCGTGGTGAACGTTTCTAGCTGTCATTCCTTTCCATTTTATTGCAATAGCGATTATATGGACACTCCAGGCGGATTTCTGCCGTCGCTGTCGCCGTCCAAGAGGATAAAAGCTTCGCCGCGTGCCGTCTGCTGTATGTGCGAGTGAAAGCGTGCGAGGGTGAGCCGGTGATCGCGGCTCAATCTCGCGCACGCAACGGAGGGGATTGGGAAGGAAGCGCGCCGTCTTCCAGTCGCCCACAACGCTCAGGAGGGAGGGTAGGGAGGGCGTTCTATCCGCATGGACCTAGCGGCCGCGCTCTCCCGCCGGGCCGCAGGGCTCCGGGGGGAGGGGCACCTTCTACGCCGCGCGCGTCCGCCCGGCCGCTGTGTCTTGAAAGCCATCTGCTGCAGGGACAGAATCCTCCTTGCGCTGTGTTTTCGGGGCTTAATTCGCGCTGATGCGAGCGGCGGCACGAAGGTCAATTCGCTCGCTGTCGCTGCGGCGCTTACTCACTCCAGCGTTTTGAGAGCGAGTGTCCGCGGTCATCGGGTGAGATGCGTTCATGTTTGCTTGTGCGCGTGACACCATGCTTGTGCATTTAGTTAGTGTGCCTATGTTTGCAAGTTTATACCGCCGATAAAACTACTATCTTTACTTCGTATAGATGTCCTCTAGTTTGCTTTATCCATCGATTCTTCACCTTTCGGGGGAAACTGTGACTTTTTTCGAGCCAATAACTGCGCGCGCACAAGACAGCGGAGGCGAGAGACGACAACCCTGTATAGAGCTCTTCAAGGAAGGCCCTCGTCTATTCAGGCCAGTGGTTATGTGTTCGATGTTTAGGTGAAGCAAATCAGAAAGCGCAAGCGTTGTTATACCAACGGTGGTAGTCCAGTAGATAGGTCGTTGCTTTGATGAGCTCGAAGTCCCGGGTTCGATCCCACTCGCGGCGGCCCCATTTTGATGGAGGCGAAATGCAAAAAGCCTCGTCTACTTAGATTTAGGTGTACTCTTAAAAAACCCACGATAGTCAAAGTTATTCCGGAACCTCTCACTACAGCGTGCCTCATAATTAGGTCGCGGTTCTGGCAAGTAATACCCCAGAATTTATTTTGGAAGTGTTGTTATACGGGTGTAACGTTGCTTTTTTTTAAATCACATCAGACTATAAAACCTCCACGAGTGTGTCGACATAGATTGAAATGGTGCAATAAGCACGCTTAGGGTTTATGAGCTCAAGGTAACGGCCGCTCAGTGGTGTACTGGGGCAAGAGCAGTGCAGTTTGTTTTCGAAGAACCCCTTCGCTGTGCGCCACAGAAGCACAGCAGATGTTATTCCTTACGGGCGCCTATTCCAGAGCGGACGTCGGACGTGTCCTGCAAGAGTGGACCGATCGATAAGACCCACCGCGCGGCGGTTGTGTTATCGATAGTCGGCTGGTTCAAGAAACGCGCTTCTGATAAATGAACAGCGAAGAGGAAACGCATAGCAGAAGACAAAAGGCAGTGCGATGTATCGGCATTGTTTATGACCTGCGATACAGTAGTGGTGCAGGTCGAGGCATCTCTCCTTTATGCCTCTCTCACTTTCTGTCTATGACCTTCGCTTGCTTTTGACGTCTGCTGCTCTCACTGCATATCGTGTGTCGTCATGCTTTACCCTGCACGCGTGCGCGCAAACACTTCGGCTGACGCGCACAAACCACAGTGACGTGGCCATAGGATGGATGCAATAACATGTTAAATTACCGATAGCTACCCCGCAAGAGAGATAAATAATTGGAGGTTGCTGGAAGAGATACTCGTCCTGCAGTGCGCATAAACTGACGATCGCAATGGGTTAGGGGATGTGTGAATATTCGGAAATTCGTATATTTGATTCGGTCTTCGAACCGAATGGACTGTCTTTTTAAATACGCATATTTTTGAAATAGTTGAATTCCTCTAGTGTGCGCAATAAAACATAAAATTAGAGTAAAAGTGTGATAAATTCCATGCAGGTATTGTAGACACACAATGCAAGAAGTTATATATATATATATATATATATATATATATATATATATATATAAAGAAGACGACGTTGCTCCTACGATTGACTCCAGCCAGCATAGCCCAAGGTGCTACATCTTTGTGTCTCAATCAGTAAACACTCCCTTAACCCTCTCCCGAGGCCGTAACAGATTGGTGGACGGTGCTGGGTAATACGAACCCAACGACGGAAGTTCTACTCCCTGGTCTTCGCCGCAGCCGCCGCCTTGCCGGACTTCCGCCTTCGCCGGTCGAGATGATGTCCCAACTCCCGACCTCTGATGCATCGGGGGCAACTCCTACGGCTCCTACGGGTCCCTGGCCGTACTACCGAGTGCCGCCAAACTTTGGCGGGACCTCAGGGGAGGACGTTGACGAGTGGCTGAAGAAGTATAAGCGGGTGAGCAGAAGCAATGGCTGGGACTCAGCAGCGCAGCTTAGCCATGTTGTATTTGCACTGACAAACACTGCTCTCATGTGGTATGAAAACCACGAGGACATGTTCACCACTTGGGATCGTTTTGTTGAAGAAGTACAGAAGTGCTTCGGCAATTCTAATGCGAAGAAGAAGCGAGCGGAGCAGACATTGGCTCAGAGGGCGCAGCTCCCAGGGGAGACATGTACCACATATATCGAAGAAATTTTGAAGCTGTGCAAGATAGTGGATCCTAGGATGACTGAAGAGGACAAGGTTGGACACGTTCTGAAGGGGATAGCCGAATACGTATATAATTTCTTGATTGGCAAGGAAAACCTGAACTCCGTGTCTGATGTGATGCAGCACTGTCGCACATTTGAAACGTTGAAGATGCGACGGATAGCTCCGAAATTTGGCCGTCTGTCAAACGTGCCAACAGTGGCTAGTGTCGACAGTATGTCGCCTAATGACCTCTCGTCGACAATACGCCAGATTGTACGGGAAGAATTGCTTCGATGTCAGCAAGTCTCTCATTGTCCCAGCGGCTTTCAGGACGGCTATGCAAGAGAGCCCGCACACGCGCGAACGCCAGCCGCTCCGGCCCCATGGCAGCCATCAGTTAATGTAGCAGACGTCGATGAATGCCAAGGTACACTGCGGTCACTTGAGTACTCCGATCGAACACCCTCCAATTACGAACGGCGTTTTCGCTCACCTCGTTTCACTCAACGAACGTCGGCTGTCTACCGTCCCCATGAAGAGCGATACTGCTACCCAATGCCTTCTGACAGGACTGGTCACTCCGAGCTACCACGGGTGTCTCGACCTCCGCCGGTGTGTTACAGCTGCGGCGTCCCGGGTCACATCTCGCGATATTGCAACAACCCCCCTACATACCATCGAGATCCCTTGCTCATGTCTCCCCAGCCTTTCGGCCGCCCGTTCTCTACGTCACAGCCACCACGCGCGCCCACCAGTTTACGCTACCCCTCACCGGCCTCTGATCGAAGCTTAACGCCGCCACCAGCTCCACGTGCTCGACGTTCCCCATCGCCGCGGCGACGCACGCAGTCACCGCCGCCGGAAAACTAGTCGGCGCGGCCGACTAGATACCAGACACTTTCGACAGATATACCCCCGTCAGTGTTTATGCTGAAGAACAAAGTTCATGTACTTGTTGATGGCGTACCTACCATGGCACTCGTGGATACAGGTGCGACAATTTCTGTGATGAGTGTGAATTTTAAGAACCTTCTTGGACTGAAAGTGATGTTTTGTATAAGCCGTGGTGCGACATTCCGTGGTGTGAGTGGTGATGCGTTGTGTCCGGTGGGAGTTTGCACTGTGGACGTGTCTTTGTGCGGTAAAGTGTTTCCCACAGAATTCGCGGTTATTGCACGATCGACGCATGACGTTATTTTGGGAATCGATTTTTTGCGGGAGTGTGGGGCAACTGTTGACTGTCGAAGTGGTCACCTTTCCGTGCATGGTAGTTTCCCACCTGCTCTATTTGAAAATTCATCCCGTGATGAAGGCATCTTTTTTGTCTCCGAGGACACGGTCGTTCCTGCCTTCTCTGCTGCGTGCGTTTCAGTAATCTGTTGCAGTAACGACCTTGCCATGTTCGACGCGACGCTTGAACCGATTCATGCGACCTGTGTGAAAAAGAACATTTTAGTTCCGCATTGCGTGGTGTCTGTAGTTGAGGGCCGCGCAGGTGTGTGGACAATCAACAGTTCAATGGAGCCTGCTGTTTTGCCTCGTGGCATGAAGCTTGCTGTCTTCAAACCAGAATCCTCTACGACGCTGGTTGCACTTGTTGATACTACCGGCGAGAATGGACGTCTCGGTTCTCAAGATTCAGCCGATTCACAACTTTTACAAATGATCAGCAAGTCACTCAGCCAAAGCGAACGTGACACACTCCTGGGCATTCTCTCCAAGCACTTGAAAGTGTTCGACTTTTCAAAAAGCGACAAAATGCCTGTAATTCCAGCGTCTCGAACACGTCATCGGATAAACACCGCTTCAGCGCATCCCGTACGGCAGAAACCTTACAGGGTATCACCATCTGAGCGCAACATCATCAACGAGCAAGTGCAGGAGATGCTAGGAAAGGGAGTAATTCAAGAATCCGCGAGTCCCTGGGCCGCTCCCGTCATTCTTGTGAAGAAGGATGGTACGTGGAGATTCTGCGTTGACTATCGCCGACTGAATTCCGTAACCAAGAAAGACGTCTATCCGCTGCCCCGTATTGATGACGCCATCGACTGCCTGCATTCCGCTTCCTACTTTTCTTCCGTGGATCTGAGAGCCGGTTATTGGCAAATTCCGATGCACCCAGATGACAAGGAAAAAACGGCATTCGTTACGCCGGACGGGCTGTACGAATTCAACGTCATGCCGTTCGGATTGTGCAATGCACCGGCTACATTCGAAAGGTTCATGGACACTATTCTGCGTGGTTTAAAATGGCAGATTTGTATGTGCTACCTTGATGATGTCGTAATTTTTGGACGGACATTTCAGGAGCACAACATTCGTCTCAATATTGTACTCGACTGTATTGAAAAAGCTGGTCTTGAGCTGAATTCAAAGCAATGTCATTTTGGCGAGCGCCAAACGGTGGTGTTAGGACATCTCGTCGATAAAGATGGAATTCGACCCGACCCACAGAAGACGGCAGCCGTTGAATCATTCGAGCAACCTCAATCTGTCAAACATCTTCGTAGCTTCGTAGGCCTCTGCTCATATTTCCGTCGGTTCATACCCGGTTTCGCGGATGTCGCTCAACCCCTGACGAATCTTCTGCGTAAGAACTCTCCGTTTCAGTGGACTCCTGAGTGTGAAGCCGCTTTTCGCCAGCTGAAGTTTTTGTTAACTTCGCAGCCAATACTCCGACACTTCGATCCTTCGTCTCCAACGGAGATTCACACAGACGCAAGTGGCGTCGGCATCGGTGCCGTTCTCGTTCAGCGCTCTGGAAACAAAGAACATGTCGTCGCGTACGCAAGCCGTTCTTTAAGCAAGCCGGAACGAAACTACACTGTGACGGAACAAGAATGCCTAGCGGTAGTATTTGCCGTGCAGCGGTTTCGCTCGTACGTATATGGTCGCCCGTTCACCATCGTCACAGATCACCATTCTCTGTGCTGGCTGGTCAATCTTCGTGACCCATCCGGTCGCCTCGCGCGATGGGCCCTTCGTCTACAGGAATATGTGTTCACTATTTCGTACAAGAGTGGTCGTCGACACGCTGACGCGGACTGCCTTTCTAGGATGCCACAACGTACGACGGACTGTGAAGCCGACAACTTTGACCACCTTATCGCTTCGCTGTCGCCTGACTTTCCCGATGCCTTGACATTCGCAGCAGAGCAGCGCAAAGACCCAAGCTTGGACGCTTTTTTCTCTGCCACCCAAGGGCCTATATCCGAAGGCCGATTTTGCGTCCGAGATGGTCTTCTTTACAAGAGGAACTTATCAACGACGGGCGCCCGTTTTCTACTTGTGGTTCCGCAGTCTCTTCAAACATCTGTTCTGCGCGTTACGCACGATGACCCAACCTCTGGTCACTTAGGGACCGCGCGAACACTAAGTCGCACAAAGGAACGATTCTACTGGCCTTAAATGCGCAAAACAATTGACACCTATGTGGCCAGTTGTACGCAGTGTCAGTGCCACAAGCGACCTACCTCAGCTTCAGTCGGTCACCTACAGCCAGTAAAGCCCCCCAGTTCCCCTTTTGAAAAAGTCGGCATAGACCTGATCGGGCCGTTTCCGCGTTCTTCGAAAGGAAACCGGTGGATAATTGTGTGTGCCGACTACCTGACGCGGTATTGTGAAACCGCAGCCCTTTCCTCCGCCACTGCTGCGCAGGTTTCTGATTTTATGCTTCATGCAATCATACTCCGACACGGGCCACCTCGCGTGATAATAAGTGACCGTGGTCGCCAATTTATTGCCGATGTTGTGGAGGAATTGCTGCGTTCGTGTGCCTCCAAGTTCCGACACTCAACAGCTTATCATCCACAAACTAATGGCCTCACCGAGCGCACAAACCGCACGTTGATCAATATGTTATCAATGTACGTTGCTTCGGACCACAAGAATTGGGATGAAGTACTACCGTTCGTGACGTACGCTTTCAACTCTGCGAAACACGAAACGACCGGTTTCAGCCCTTTCTTCCTTCTTTACGCGCGCCAACCTCGTCATACGCTGGACACTATCTTTCCTTTTGTGGTCAATGACGATTTGTCTATCGCAGAGACATTGTGTCGTGCAGAAGAGGCTCGTCGACTTGCGCGCTTACGTACATTGGCCGCGCAAGACCACTCTAAAATACGCTACGACAGTCAACACCAGCATGTTACCTACGTTCCCGGTGACCTCGTGTGGCTGTGGACTCCAATACGCCGACGTGGCTTGAGCCAAAAGCTACTTGCAGACTATGCCGGGCCGTACGTTATCCTCGATCGTCTAAGCGAAGTGAACTACACAATTGCACGTCTCACTTCAAATGGCCGTCGTTCATGCAAGACCGAGGTGACTCATGTCGCCCGCTTGAAGCCGTTCACACGAAGGAAGCAGGAGTGACTCGCCCGGGGGGCTTCGTCTGGGAGCGGAGGAATGTTACGCCGTGGTCACTGCCAGTGAAAAGTGAGGGAAGCGAGGGAAGGAGAAAGAAGAAGACGACGTTGCTCCTACGATTGACTCCGGCCAGCATAGCCCAAGGTGCTACATCTTTGTGTCTCAATCAGTAAACACTCCCTTAACCCTCTCCCGAGGCCGTAACAATATACAGGGTGTTTCAGCGAACACTTTCAAAAAATCCTAAAGGTAGGTTTTTCGAGAAAAATAGGAATTCTCTTATGGAGCAAGCTTTCAGGTTCGGCGGACGTCAGAAATTATGAGAAACATGGGAATTACATAGTTAATTAACTAAAATTGTCTAACGAACTTTTTAATTAGCGACGTTTGGCGGTTATTGCCAATGGCGAATTTGTGGCCACTGAGACGACGATGCCGTATCAGTTTTTAAAGCAAAGAAAATGTCACTCTGTAAAGCCCTGCAGCCCGTGAAAATCAAGTATTTTTTCCCGCATGAAACCGAAACGCGGCGAATATGGTGCGCCGGAAATCTAGTGCAAACGCAACGTCCGCTGATGACGTGTTGCGGTGACTGCGGCGCCCAATTCGAAATGCCTCTGGTGGTTCCCCAGGCTAGGGAGCCTCAACGCTCAGCTTAGACCCCGGCTGGCGTTAATTTTTTCTTTCGTTGGTAGGCGCAAGAAAGAGTCTAACCATCGCCAACTACGCAGTTGTCGATTTTAAGATGCTATTGGGCTCTGGCCTGGTGCTCTGCCAGTGCAGTTTCCTCCGGAAGCAGTCCTTTAATTTCCATTCACATTACGCTAGCTTCGTAGAAAGAATAAAGCCTCGCATTTGTGACTGTGCAGAGTTTTTTTCAGCGGTGCTGATTTTGTGACAGGAGTTATTTTTACGTCGTATGGGCTTGACAGCTAAAATAAACGAAGGATCCGTAGCTGGAAACTTCTTGGCATGGTAGCGCGACGTTGTTTCGTACCAGCTACCCTCCCATTTGTTGTAAGTGCTGGCCTAGGATTAGGAAATCTTGACTTCATACTATGTTTAGCAGTTTTGGGTAATGTAACAAACATTAATGAACAAATATAGTTTATTTCAATCTTTCATTTGGTTGTAGGCCTATTCGGACACTCCACGAGAGTAATATCATTTTGGACGACAACACAGAATATTTACATGATGTGCTCAAATTGTTTTCCGTCCATTGCGATGCACAGACGAAGGCGCTCTTTCATGGAGTTCACAGTAGATAAAAGCATCTGTCTGGAAATGTTGTCGAGGGAGATTCTCACACGTTGCTTCATATCCTCGATGTTGGCTGGTTCCTTCTTGAAAACCTCATTTTTAACATATCCCCAGAGAACGAAGTTCAAGGGGGACAAAT
Source organism: Dermacentor silvarum (assembly GCF_013339745.2). Classification (NCBI taxonomy): domain Eukaryota; kingdom Metazoa; phylum Arthropoda; class Arachnida; order Ixodida; family Ixodidae; genus Dermacentor; species Dermacentor silvarum. The sequence continues at coordinate 32,258,767 of NC_051159.1, read as the reverse complement.
CGGGTGACCTAGGCGGCGAGGGTGGCCTTCCACCACGTCCAATCCATTGGTTGGGAAGGGACTCGTCAATGAATTTACGAGCCGGTGAAGAAAAATGCGGTGGGGCTCCGTCGTGCTGGAACCACATTTTTTTTTCAGCGCAGCCAGTGGTAACTCTGAGGCAAACTCGGAGACGACGCCCTTTAAAACGCACTCTGTGTACTTCTTTCCTGTAAGGTTTCCGTCGATGAAGTAAGGACGAACAATAAGGCCGTTATAAATGCCGCACCATACGTTCACTGACCACCTCCTGGTGCTTATGCTCACGAAGCCAGTGTGGATTCTGATCGCACCAATAATGTGCGTTGTGCAAATTGACATTCGAATACCTACAAAATTGGGCCTCGTCGGTCCAAAGCACTCTGTTTAGAAATTCTGGATCTTCTTCGCACTGAATAAGGCACCAGTTGCAAAAATCGAGCCGTTTTTGAAAGTCGCTTGGTGTGAGCTCTTGGTGAAGACACACATGATATGGGTGGTAGCTGTGTCTTGAAAAGAACCTCCAAACTGAAGCTGGGCTCGCTCCATATGAGCTGGCAATTTCCCTGACGCTTGCTTCCGGCCTGACAGCTACGTATGCCAGTACATCCCTGTCAAAATCATCGGTTGCACTGGCTGGTCGCTTCCTTTTCTGTGCATGGACTGATCCAGTGGTCCTAAACCAATTAAATATCGATACAAAAGGGGGGCGAGCTTGCACGCGACAGCCAGGAGCCTCAACGCTCAGCTTAGACCACGGCTGGCGTTATCTTTTTTTCGTTGCATCTTGGGCAGCACACAGCATCGATGCCAGCTACGCGTCCTTTTGCGCGCTCACATAAGCCAACACAATGTCCACTTCCTCGGCAACGGAGTACTGGAGTTGCGCTGGCGCGGCCATTTGCACAATATTAACGCTGCGGCGTTGAAACCTTGATCCTCAAATGGACTGGTAATGCAATGGTAGTGCTATGGTAGTGCAATGGTAGTCCAGTGGTAATGCTATGTCGCACGCGAACACCAAAAACACGCACTTTATCGGGAAACTTCAACGCGTTTGTAAATCTGGCGCTACAAGCCACAAGAACTAACAGCATGCAGCCACTGCCGCGAACGTCCTCCTTGCCCCGCAAACGAACCTTTCCTTTGTCTCATGCGCTTCCTAACACGCAGCGATTATAAAAGAACAACAGATGAACCTAACGAGTAAATGTACGTATGGCGACGCCTTACATCTAGCTCGTCAGGTGACGACGTCAGAAGTGGTCGAGACAAAGAAAAAAAAAAAAAAAAAAACCTGCCGGCAACGCCTGCCAGGGCTCCCAAAGCGGGTGATCGTTTAGTTGGCGATGGCTAGCCTCTTTCTTGCCCCTGCCAACGAAAGAAAAAATAACGCCAGCCGTGGTCTAAGCTGAGCGTTGAGGCTCCCTAGCCTGGGGAATCACCACAGACATTTCGAATTGGGCGCCGCAGTCACCGCAACACGTCATCAGCGGACGTTACGTTTGCACTAGATTTCCGGCGCACCATGTTCGCCGCGTTTTGGTTTCATGCGGGAAAAAATACTTGATTTTCGTGGGCTACAGGGCTTTACAGAGTGACATTTTCTTTGCTTTAAAAACTTATACGGCATCGTCGTCCCCGTAGCTACAAACTCGCCATCAGCAATAACCGCCAAACGTCGCTAATTAAAAAGTTCGTTAGAGAATTTTAGTTAATTAACTATGTAATTCGCATGTTTCTCATAATTTCTGACGTCCGCTGAACTATAAAGCTTGCTCCTTAAGCTAATTCCTATTTTTCTCAAAAAACCTACTTTTAGGATTTTTTGAAAGTGTTCGCTGAAACACCCTGTATATATATAAATGGAAACATGGTTAACATTGATCAGGGAGCCAGACTTTTTCTTTTAAATCGCGATCCCTCACACTCTTCGAAAAATGCCGGTTCTGTGCACAAACTGCCTACTTGTTCCGCGCGCTCCATTCGGTCTTTTAATAAAACAGCTTAATAACGTGCAATGTTAACACATATGTTCTATCTGCTCTATGCGAACACTGCAACGCCGTCTATAGAACTGTCCGAACTCCAAACCATTCGCCAGCAACATCTAGAACATGGGATTCGCGAGTATTAGGAGTGCACATACACGTTCTTCCCCACTCCTGAAGAGTCATTTTTTCGTCGCTGTTTCTTTCCTTTGTCAACGTAGCTTTTTTTCATGGTAATCGGCACCGTGTTATGTTTTTTTCTGCTTTAATTTTTTTATTTATACTTTGATTTTGTCATCTCCTTGTCTGTTTACATTTTCTGGCTGATTCCTCCCCATGCGACCATTGCAACTGTGAAGAGAGCGTCCAGCACCTCCTCTGCCACTGCACCAGCTACGACAACCAACGTCAGTCTCGTCGAAGCTCGCTAAGTCATGTGGATGGTTGAACCTTTCCAGCGGCCAATGCCCTACGTGCGTGGCCTCTCCCATCACAAACCCAGAAAGCTAAGCACGGCCTAATAGCTTTTTCTAAAGGTAACGGACACGAGTAGACGATTACACAGTGCAGCGTTACTGGACGAGGACAGAGAACAAGTTGGCACGCACACAGCACTGTGTGTCTGTGTCAAATTCCTCTCGGTCCTGGTACGGTCGCGCGGCACCGTGTTATCATGAATCCCAACTAACTAGCCCGTCAACGTGCTTTAGCCGAGTTCATGCTTGTAGGTACACTGTGTACCTACAAGCTAATTCTCTCTCTCCTTTTGCCTTTTCCTTCTCTTTTTCAGTTCATCATTCCCCTTCCTGCTTTCAGGGTAACCAACCGTACTTCCGTCTGGTTAACCTCCCTGCCTTGTTCCGAAGCAGAACTGAACCGGAACGAAATTGGAGCACGTTGATACCGAACCCCAAACTGTAGCGGTCTTTTTTTTTCGGTTTCCAATGCTAGATAAGACGCTTGTTTTGGGAGGTCAGAATAACACGCGGAAATAATAATACCGGCTACCGACTACCGGCGCCTAAACAAGATCACATACAAGGACGTCTACCCTCTCCCGCGCATAGACGACGCCATTGACAGTCTACAAGGCGCAGAATTATTTTCATCTTTAGATCTGCGCTCAGGGTATTGGCAAGTACCCATGGCTGACGCCGATCGGCCAAAGACAGCTTTTGTAACACCCGACGGCTTATACGAATTTAACGTAATGCCTTTTGGCTTTGTAATGCGCCCGCAACGTTTGAGCGCTTGATGGACACCGTTCTGCGGTGCTTGAAGTGGCACACATGCTTGTGCTACCTTGATGACGTTGTTGTTTTTGCGCCGGACTTCACAACGCACCTTCAACGCCTACGGTGTGTTTTGACGTGCTTAACAAACGCAGGCCTACAACTAAACCTCAAGAAGTGCCGATTTGCAGCTCGGCAGCTGACGATCCTCGGTTACGTCGTATCCAAGGATGGTATACTCCCCGATCCAGCCAAGCTTCGGGCCGTCGCCGAATTCCCTAAGCCAACATCCGTCAAAGAATTGCGCAGTTTCATAGGTCTGTGTTCTTACTTCAGACGCTTTATTCGCAATTTCGCCGCCATCATCTCCCCCCTGACGAAACTGCTTACACGCAACGGGCCCCTCATTTCGTGGTCGTCCTAGTGCGACGAGGCCTTCACAAAGCTGCGTCATCTGCTTACCTCCCCGCCAATTTTGCGCCACTACGATCCGACAGCTCCTACTGAGGTGCATACAGATGCCAGTGGGGTTGGCCTCGGCGCTGTTCTTGCCCAACGCAAACAAGGGTTTCCTGATTATGTCGTCGCCTATGCAAGTCGCACGCTTACGAAAGCTGAGAAAAATTACAGTGTGACAGAAAAAGAATGCTTAGCCATCATCTGGGCTCTGACTAAGTTCCGACCTTATTTATATGGCCGTCCATTTCACGTCGTCACGGACCACCATGCACTATGTTGGCTGTCGTCCTTGAAGGACCCTTCTGGCCGTCTTGCTCGATGGGCACTTCGCTTGCAGGACTACGATATCCGCGTGCTGTACCGCAACGGCCGCCAGCATTCTGACGCCGACGCCCTCTCGCGCTCTCCGTTGCCTGAGAATACCTGCTATTCCCTATCCGAGATTATTGTTTCTTCGCTCGACCTTAACACCATCGCTTCTGAGCAGCGCAAGGACCATTGGATTGCCTCCCTTCTAGACTTGCTTTCTGGTTCGTCGGCCCAACCAAGCACTCGCACGTTGCGTCGCCAAGCACGTCACTTTGCCATTCGCGACAACCTGCTTCACCGACGCAATTATAACCCCGACGGACGCCAGTGGTTGTTAGTGGTACCCCGCAGTCTGCGTTCCGAAGTATGCGCAGCTTTCCACGCTGATCCACAGTGTGCGCACTGCGGCGTTTTCAAGACTTACCAGCGTCTTCAACAGCGGTATTACTGGCGCGGGATGTACAGCTACGTTCTCAAGTTCGTTCGCTCTTGTCCCGATTGCCATCGCCGGAATTCTTCGCCCCGCCTCTCGCCGGCCAGTCTGCAACCTTTACCTTGCCCAACCCGGCCGTTTGGACGCGTCGGCATCGATTTGTATGGGCCTCTTCCACTGACGTCGGCTGGAAATCGCTGGGCCATTGTGGCAGTCGACCACCTGACGCGATACGCCGAAACTGCCGCCCTACCGGCAGCTACAGCGCGCGATGTTGCCTCCTTCTTGCTTCGACGATTCATCCTGCGACATGGGCCACCCCAGGAACTGCTTAGTGATCGCGGACGTGTCTTCCTATCCGAAGTCGTTGAAGCCATTCTCAAGGAGTGCCACGTTGTTCATCGCACAACTGCGGTACCCCCAAACCAATGGCCTTACCGAACGCTTCAACCGTACCCTCGGGGACATGCTTGCTATGTACGTCGCCTCCGACCATACTAATTGGGACGCCATTCAGCCCTTCGTCACTTACGCCTATAACACCGCTACTCAGAGCACCACTGGCTTTTCACCTTTTTTCCTACTGTACGGTCGGCGCCCATCGCACACCATCGACACAATTCTACCGTACCGGCCGGATGCATCCGAATGTGCGCCCATTTCTGACACGGCAAGACATGCCGAAGAGTGCCGCGATCTCGCACGGGTCTTTACATCCAGTGACCAAGAGCACCAGAAGAGCACACGCGGTGACACCACTTCTGCACCCACCTTCCTTCCTGGAGCGCTTGTGTGGCTCTCGGTTCCGTTCCGCTACACCTGGTCTCTCATCCAAACTAGTGCCCAAGTATGAAGGCCCCTACCCTATCGTCGAACGCGCATCTCCCGTCAACTACGTGATCGAACCAGTTGACCCTTCTACGGACATGCGCCGTCGTGGACGCGACATTGTCAACGTCGAGCGCCTCAAAACCTACTATGACCCATTCATAGTGACCAGCTGTTAGGTCGCCCGACGGCTCCCTTTTCGCTCCCGGGGGTGATTGTAGCGAAGGATACGAACGCCATAGTGGGTCATGCTCTCCAGCCCTGTCTAGTGGGTCGATCCCTCCTGCGCTCTCCTCGAGAAACGCCTGCTCGTTCTGAGATCTTGGGCCTTCAACTAACGGTCGGTCCAAAAGGCTGGTGCCTAATAAACGCCTTTACAAGTAGGTTAATGTATTTGTAGGTATCTGGAAACAATATAACCCATTTTAAGTAGCCGTGTTCGTCCTTAAGCATGAAATTATAATGTTTCATTCTTGTGTGCCGCATGCTGGGTCCAAGTCCAAGCTTATCCAAGTCCCGTCTCACTCTCAAAATATAACGTATAACACTATTCTAGTTTCGTTTTATTGCGATAGCAATTATATGGACACTTCAACCGGATTTCTGCCTTCGGCGTCGCCGTCGCCGTGAGGTTCCGTATAAAGTCCAAGGGCGATAAAACCGTCGCCGCGCGCCGTATTCCCCCGTGCGCTATCACGAAGAGCGAACGCACGGTGGAAAGCAAACGCGACCGTCGCGCGAAAGGCCGTGGGGGTATGGGAGGGAGGGAGGCGGGGCGACGCTGTACTGCGGCACGAAATGCGTATCTTGCAACCGGGCCGAAGGGATACTGGCCACTCAATCTCCCACGCGAAAGTAAGAAAGCGGGAAGGCAGTGCGGGAGGGAGGGGGGGCAGCTTGTATACTTTGACAACAACTGCGTTTGTACTTTGCCCGGCTGTGGCGGTCGCCTGCACCGTCTCTTATCTCCACACGGCTCTGACCTTTGTATGCGCTGTGCATTCGCCGCTCAGTTTCCGTTGCAGCGATAGACCGCACGAACTTTCGCCCACTGCGGCGGCTAAGCTTGCTGCCATCGTTTTTACAGTCGTTGTCTGCGGTCATGCATTCAGTGTGATCTATTCATGTTTGCTTGTGCGCGCTGACACCACGCTTGTTAATTCAGTTAGTAAGCGAATGTGTCCAAGTTTATGCAGCCTATAAAACTACTATCCCTATTCCGAATAGCTCTTTACTAATTTGCTATCGCAATTGATGCTTTGCCTTTCGGGCGAAACTGCGACATTTTTCTGCTGATCTTGCTCCAGCTAGACAGCGTAGGTTTTTCTATTTTATGCTTCGCATGTTTTTTTCTCTCTCTCTGGGAGCTTATACGTGATGAGGCGTTAAACATCTCTGCAAAATTACCTGTTCTTAATGTAGTCAGGTATGCGCGAAGTCACCAAATTCACAGATACAAGGCCCATCAAAAAGAAATCTGGGAAAGGAAGAAGAGAAAGGAGGAAGGAAATAAAGTCAAGAGAATGAACACAATGACGAATAGCAGATAATGAAAGTACAAAAAGAAAGAAAAACAAGGAAAGCGTTGCTGAGAAGACTGAGTGGTGGTTGGCAATGAACCGCTATGAAATTCCACGCCATGATTGAATAGCGTCGATGGCCATACGAACGGAGATTTAATTGTTTTTGCGAAGGGCATTGTGAAACGCGAGTCGATATACGTGACCTTAAGAGGGGAGATTAACTCCCTTGCCTGGGGTGTTCCCCGCCGATTGCCTTATGCGTTTGGAAATATCTGTATTTTTTGCTGCGAGCTGCTTGCACGTGAGCACCGCTGCGATGACAATTGTGCAGCTTTATAGAACAAACATGGTACTGCAAATTAGCAGTCCGTAGTACATCAGCGCACTATCTGTGATAACCATGTATGGGACTGTGCGGCATGCAGCTCGACATCAAACTGCTCGTTTTTTTCTTTAACAACATAAGGTTCATTGAGGCGACTCGAGCCATCGCATTGTTTCCAGCCAGAGTTGGCGTCAACTGATGGGAATAACGCATATGCAGGGACATTCACTTGTAGCGCAAACACCTCATTACGATTCTATAGCTCGTAGCAGTTCCTATTTGGCACGAGAGCCAGCAGACGAACCTTTCGTTAACAGATATCCTAGTCAGGTGTCGTATATAACGTGTTTTTTAAGTTAAAAGACAAGAAGTCTTAAGGAATCGTTGTTTTACATGTGTGCGTGTAGCATTATGAATATATGTCTGCATTTAAAAATCAGTAAATCTGTTCTGTGGAATTCCGCAAGTCGGATGAAGGTTCATGAAAGGAAACATTGACATCTACGCATCCTTTAACACGATTCTACAAAGAAATTCATGCGGGTTTCAATGAAAACAAGCTATTCAGTTAAAGAAAAAGTCGTCCTGGTCCGATATTTGAACCCGGGACCACCGCCTTTCCCCGGTGGTCGCTCTACTATCTAAGCTAACCAGGATACTAGAAGATTGCAGAGCGAAGTTGAATTAATCGATGCCCCTAAATCAACCTCCCAGGAAAGGCGTTGATCACGGGTTCGAATCCCGGACACTAACTTCCACACTTTTTCATGTGGAAATGCGCGCATTTGCGTCCTGTCCTTCCCTTCCAGCGTCTATACTGGCTTCTTTGTCCGTGACAACAAGGAATTCAGAATACGAAACTTTACCGTGACTCACGTCTTTCACGACATCTGTTTTCGTAGCCAGTGTGGGCGTTTTGTGCTCTCGCTTCTTGACTGGCGCCATCTAGAGGCACGCAACCTGAAAGCTAATCAATGTGAGCGCCGAATAACCGCCGTTTATTGAATATTCTTGCCCGTTTAGCATGAACAATTTGCGTGGTTGTCAAACTGTTCATGTCTTGCATGCGGTGCAATGCAGTATAAACAGCCCAAGAAGTACGTGGTAGTTACGGTTCTAGTTTCGTTTAACCGAAGTTTACAGAAAGTTCGTTCTCTTTAAGTAAATTTCGCTCGTTAACATTGGGCCTATAGGTTGCCAACCAAAGTTGGCACCTTGGGTCCATTTATTCGGCATTTCCATATTCGCCCCGAGATCTATGAGTGGCGCCCTCTCGCGTGTGACGTCAATGGGGGGGCTGCGCAACCACGCCGTGCGCGAGCTCGCTCCGTGAAAGCTAGTAACCGTCTGCTAGCAATCAGTGTGTATACGTGCATGTACGACGTTGGGTTCTCGCCATTGCTGTTGCGTTTTCATGGCGCACTCGTAACGATTTATCGGCCTTTTCTTGACAATGAACTGCGGGATTTGTCCTTCAGATACGGTGCCTGCGCTGTAATAGTGTGTTTGTCTGTTCAGCGCCTGTTGCGTGTTTGGTCGCCTACTCTGTTTGCCACAGACATTCCGATCTTGTGGCTACCCAACGCGTTAAGCATATAATGAAAGAAGTTTGATGCCACTCTCAAGAAACTAAGTGGTCGCTGCGGTACGTTAATGCATGCACTGCTCTAGCGGCATTGCAGCAAACCGTGGTCTGGAACGTATGATACAAGGGCGGACAAAAATAGTGGGCAAAACAAAATTACGCAGCCTTGTGCTGCAATACCTACCTTCGCATAATTTTTAATTCCAATGAATTACTTCCACCGTGACACAGCTCACCCCTGCATGCTAGTCGGCTCAGCGTAACCCTTTCTTTCCCTGCTCCTACCGTGGGTAGCGTGCACACTCCACGGGCTAGATTCGTGTAGCGATGAAAATGAGTGCTATCACGTAACAAAAACAGGCGACAGCCTTTTCTTAGATCACTGTTTTCAATATATTTTTATCTGTAAGAGGGTCATACACAAATTCGAAACTAAAGAAACAAAATTTATAAGTGTGAGTCTGCTGGGAGCTGTACAGAATAAGTTCCTCGAGCTCTAAACACCCAAAGAAAAAGGAGGGGAAAGGGGTGGAGGCAGACGTATAAAAGCGAAATGTTGACCCACTAGTGTCTGGGCCCACTAAAGTCGGACCCACTAGCGTCTCTCTTCGCTACAACAAGCATTTCTGCATTTTTAACATAATTCTTTTGTCATTACGGTGAATGAATAATGTTTTCCGAGTGGCTTCCGGTAGTCGGAAAGTGCTTTGAACGGAAATAGTATTAAGGTAACCTAAACAAACAATTATTTTTCTGCATTAGAAAGTGGTAATGAGATTTATTTGCAAGAAAATAGTGCAAAGCATGCTTGCAAATTAGGAACGATAGCGCGTGGTGCTCCACTAATGTTCAAGGTAAACCGCTTCTCTGTAAAATAACAAGACTTTTGTTGTCAGAAAAAGTTTTACATTTTACATTTGGAACCCCAAGTTACTGTAATTACAAGCAAAATATGAATTTCGCAGTCAACTACAATGCCGCTTTGTCAACGCAAAATTTGGCGCATGAGCGCTGCGATCGTGCTTCATTTTCAAAGCTGTGATGATTCTCATTTACTGACTCGACGCGATTTTTTATGACTGTCGCGAGATCGTGTCCCAGCCCGGGAGAGATGGGGTTAAACGAAAAGTGAAATATATGTAAAAATAAATTCTGACATTTTACGCGCCAAACCCACCACGTACACGATTATCAGGCACGTTGTGTAGGACTCGGGATTAATTTTGACCACTTGGGGTTCTTTAGTGAGCACCTAAATCTAAGTACGCACGAGCGTGTTTGCACTTCGCTCCCATTTAAATGCGGCGGCCACGGAAAGGCCGAATCAGCGACCTCGAGCTAAGCAACGCAACGCCAGCGCCACTGGGCTATCAAATCGGGCGGTTATATGGAAGACACATTTAATATGTTAGGTTTGTTGTCCTCATAATGCTGGCAATAATAAAGCTAACACTATATAAAAATACAGATGGTAATCGGAGCACGCCGTGCTACGCGAGCACGAAGTCGGAGCGCGAGCAAACCATGGAAATGAAGCTATTCTAGCCAGAGCGTAGCAGGTGACAAAGGCGACTCCGCCCTCTGACGTCACGGGAGCGCCATTCGCAGCGCCGCCATCGGTAGCGCACGAGGCCAATAGGCGAGTTTTGATCATCCGAAGTCCACTATATTAAATGCGAAGCATTTTTGGCGAACATTTGCCACTTTGACAGTATCTATCTATCTATCTATCTATCTATCTATCTATCTATCTATCTATCTATCTATCTATCTATCTATCTATCTATCTATCTATCTATCTATCTATCTATCTATCTATCTATCTATCTATCTATCTATCTATCTATCTATCTAGCCGCCTACGTCTTGGTGCTCTCATGGTCGTTTCGTTAACTTGGTATTTGCCAAAATTGGCATAGTATAACAAGAGTGTATGACGAACATAAATGATAGGTCATGACATGAATATCATGAAATGTGTGTCATGTAGGTGATGAAACAGCTCCCTAAGTTTTGGTGCTCTCATGGCCGTTCTCATGGTCAATCTTCTGTGACTCCAAGGCAGCCCTCCAGAGTTTACTCTCAGTACTGCGCCATGGATCACATGAGCAGCTCGTCGCAGAGATAAGACAAGTACACCATCGCATAGTTGATGAAGGGCACGATATAATATATCAGTGGTTGCCTAGTCACTGTGGCATACATGGCAATGATCGAGCGGACGCAGCGGCCCCATCTGCCCATGACGGTGTCAACTGCGTTGCCATTCCTCTTTCGAGAGCCGACGCAGCGAAAAAACTTTCCGCGCTTGCGCGTGAGCTAACATTGATGCAATGGAATGCATCCGATTTCACAAGTGCACGCCTTCATGCCCTGGACCCTAAACAGCTCCGTATTCCGTTCAACCTTCCACGACGGGACTGCACACTTCTAGTCCGTCTATGGCTTGGAGTAACATTTTCAAATGCGTACTCCTTTCTAATCGGAATGGCCAATAGCCCACTTTGTGAATTCTGCGGGTGCAAGAAACAATCGCACACCTTCTTTGTGAGTGCCTTCGTTTCAACCCGCAGAGAGTAGCTCGCTCAGCGACAATAGATCAACTCCACAAACGCCCAATAACAGAAAAGAGCATCCTTGGAAACTGGCCTACACAAACAACGGCGCGAGCCGCCCTGAAGGCACTGCTGCGTTACTTGAAAGACACCGGACTCAGTGACAAAGTGTGACTCTGCACTGTGTTACATAGGTTGACACACTATGCAACATTGGAACGCCTTCGCAGACTGCGTGACAGTGCGTGACAGTGTGTGATTTTCTTTTCTTTCTTTCCTTCCTTTTTTTATCCTTTATTCTTACGTATTTTTTTCTCTCTCTCCTTTCGCATCCCTTTACCCCACCCCCGGTACAGGGTAGCCAACCGGAGAGAACCTCTGGTTAACCTCCCTGTCTTTCCTTTACCTTTTTCTCTCTCTCTCATGGCCGTTTCGTTAACTTGGTAGGTACCGAAATTGGCATAGTATGACAAGAGTGTATGACGAACATAAATGATAGGTCATGACATGATTTTGATGACATGCGTGCCATGTAGGTGATGAAACAGCCGCATAAAATGACAATAACCAAGTGAAAAAAAAGATGAACACTGAAAAGCCACTGAAATGGGTTCGCACGTGAGTACTAAGTAAGGGAAACACCAAAGGATGGTAGTAGAAGCCACAGTCATGACCATGATTCAGTAAAAAGGACTGACTGAGCGAAAAAAGATTAACACACAAAAACCACTGAAATGAGTTCTGACGTGGGTACTAAGTGAAGGAAACACTAAAGAATGATGGTAGAAGTCATGAGCATGACAAGGCAAAAATGTCAATGACTCGGCAAAAAAAGATTAACACTGAAAAGCCACTGAAATAGGTTCGCACGTGGGTACTAAGTGAGGGGAACACTACAGGATGGTGGTGGAAGCCATAGTCCTGACCATGACTCAGCAAAAAGGACTGACTACGCGAGAAAAGATTAACATCCAAAAACCACTGAAATGAGTTGTGACGTGGGTACTAAGTGAAGGAAACACCAAATAATGATGGTAGAAGTCAAAGTCATGGTCATGACTAAGCAAAAATGACAATCACTCAGAAAAAAAATTTAACTCGAGAACCACTGAAGTGGGTTCGAACGGGGGAACTAAGTGAATGAAACACTAAAGGATGATTGTGGAAGTCATAGTAATGAGCATGACTCAGCAAAAATGACAATGACACAGCGAAAAAATTAACACTCAAAAACCAGTGAAAGGTGTTCGGATGGGATACTAAGTGAAGGAAAAGGCTAATGATTGATGGTCGAAGTCATAGTCATGAGCATGACTAAGGCTTTCGCCTTAAGGTCTCTTAGGCCTAGCAAAAGGGCCCCCTCGGGACTCGTGACATGAATGTCACGACATGCGTGTCCTGTAGACCATGAAACAGCCGCCTAATACTCCTGTCACAGTGGCAATTTAGTGTCATTATGAGCAAGTGCACTTTGACCCACAGAGTGTCACTTTGTCGGCGCGCTGCTACACGAGGAAGAGTAGTGCACTTTGAAAGTGGTGGTGCTGACGATGGGTGAGTCAGTAGCACAACATATATTTGTTATTTTAGGCAATACTTGCTAAGTAATAACGTATTATATGTATGAACAGCATTTATGATAAAATTTAGGTGCAAATAAAGTGAATCATTGCAATCGTATTAGCGCCATCGATCATGGCGAGCCATGACAAGACGGCATCGTATCCATGGAGACAAGCGCATTCAAAATGGTGGATTTCGCTGGTGATGGCACGGAAAGTAATGACGGGCGTTTGGAGCGTCTTTTGGCAGCACTTATTTGATCCCGAATGAGGCACTCGCGGCTAATGTTGCTCGCGGCGGACGCGGCCATTGCACGGCCAATCGCACGGCATCTGCTCTGGCATGCCCCCGGCGGCTGTGGCCATCAACAGCCTGAGGGCGTGAATAGTCAACTCGTAATTTTTGTTGTAAAGTGCGTTTTAATACGTTCTAGTATTCCTAATAAAGAAAACAATAGTTAGAAAAAGACTACCGACTCGGCTTTCGATATTAGTTTATTTATTTTTGAGCCCCTGCTGCCGAGACTACGCTGCTGCTGAGCCCCTGCTGCCGAACGCACTCGCCAGTGAGTGCACTTTGCAGCAAGTGTCACTACGCGTGCCCGTGTGACAGCGTGCGAATGACACTCGGGGCAAAGTGCACTCGCTAAAAGTGCACTTTAAGTTCTCCCGTGTGACAGGGGTATCAGTCTTGGTGCTCTCATGGTCGTTTCGTTAACTTGGTAGGCTCCCCGCACACTGCTTCGCATAACATCGATTCCCACAGGGTGTGGGATCTGCCAGCGTTTTTTTTTTCTTGCTTATGATCTTGATTGAAACAAATGAACTGGTGTAAATATATTAGTAATGTAATTGCTGTTTCTCGTATAAGACATATAAAGCGTGTGACCATACCTTAAGGAGAGCAATGTATAATTTTAGGCTCCGGGCGCAGGAATATTTGTTTGGTGCAGCCTGCCGTTAGCTAGCGTTTGACTAGATGGCGTGAGGAGGCGATCGCGGGGGTTTACGGGCGGATTTCATACTCGTAGGTGGAAAAATTACACCCTTTTTTTAAGGGTACTCAAAAAAGAATAAAGACTCGATTGAATTCAATTCAATTAAGCATAAGGCAGATTTACTCCATGACGCTGAAGAAATGCCGAAGTTAAAGTGTCTTGAATATCAGTCCAAGGCCGAACTTAAAAAGGTTTTTCGTTTGTAAGTTATTTTTGCCATTGAGCGCTCGCCTTAGCTAATAGCATGTCCAACATCAGGATTGGTTAGAATTTGCCGTTATTACAAGTTTTTGAATACAATGTTTTAGTTCGATAGCATAATTATATTTCATCCATATTGAAGGTGTCATCATCTGGCCTTAACACGTGGGCGAATCTTGGAGATTGCGCACTAAACTCGGACTTCACGCAGGCTTTGCAGTTATCTAACAGAAAACGTGGGCCGATCCTGGAGATAGTGCAAGAGTAAAATGGGCCTGTGTCGTGCTATGCGGGGACGAGTAATTTGCTATGCTGTAAAATTTGGTGCATAGGAGATTAACAGTTTTATAGCGCCTAAATACCCACATCACTAAAGTGTTCGCTTCACGTGTTAGATTCTAGCACGAGCGTTGGGCCAGACGTTGTTGTACCTAAATAAAAACATACCTCTCAAACCTATAATATTGCCACCGCATACTGAGACAATTAGTGGTAGCTAAATTCTGCCGGAATCTTTTGTCAATACCAGCGCATATGCCCCCGCTAAATGTTCCTTGATGTTCGTCGCAATGTTTTACGGAAATTGGTTTGCTTGTTTTTTCGTCCTTTAGTCTTATCTGCCTATGAAGGGCGCCGAGGGGGTTGAGTGGGCAGGAGTAATTTATTCTGAGCACTAGGAAATTCCCTCACGTCACCGATTTTAAACTACCGGAATGCGGCCTCTAAGGGATTATGATCGCGCTCGAGACCTGCAGAACGACATGGCGAGCGAGCTTAACCGTCGGCGAATTATCTGCGTGATATCTGGGAGAGAGTAAATTTTATCAAGAAAAAAAAAAACCTTGCCTGCGTGACAACGATACGGTCACAGGCTAACTTTACATCAAATTACGCGTATCAGTTGTGACGTTTCTAATTAAGAAATGCACCATTGCCGCCTTTGACAAATGTACAAAAATGACCCTGCACACGTTTGCAATAATGCATGAGAGAGGAGCGCTATCATTCACCTTTAATGCACGGCTGAAAGGGGACCCAGCTTTAAAAAATAAAAAGTTGAATAATTTTTTTTTCCAGTGAGACCAAGTACATTTGTTCACAGTAGAGTTGACAAGCCACCAGTAATTTTTCGTAAGGACTCTGAATAAGGCAACTAAAAAATAACTGCGTGGACTAATTAATTTCTGCCCTAATATGTAAATAAATGATCCCGGGTGCGCACCCGGGATCGCATACTGCCGCTGGGGCCCCAGGCAAGGAGCGCCAGAGAAGACGAACGTTGCAGTTGTCTCTCACAGCGAGGCGCAGAGTTCGGTGAAGCAACTAGAACTGGAGCGGTTTCTGTCAGATACGCGCACATTTGCATGGCGAGTCATAACTGCACACAGGGAGGTTTAAAAAATTCGGTAGAGACAATTAAGACTGCTTACGTGTGGGAATGCATTATACCGTTTGTAGACCTCGGAACGTCATGAACGCGCTCATGTTGTGCACTCTTGAAGTAGCGCCACATTGGTTCCCCATTGGCTGCGCCGACACGTGCTTGATGACGCACGCTCTAGGCCACACCTTTAGTCAGCCAGATGCCTGCGCCGTTACGTGTCCAGTGACGCACTCACTCGGCACTAGTCAGCCTGAACCAAGGAGCTGCCGTGGTGTAGGGGAAGCGTGCTCGTATCGCATCCTGGAGGCCCGGCTTCCATTGCTACCCAGATCAAAATGTATTATGTTAAGCGAAGCTTTATAGGCTAACATGTTTCGGCGGTGGTGGTGGTGTCACGCTGAAAAGTCGGCCGAGCCTGGTGATAGTGCAGAAAGGGTCCAAGCTCCATGGCACATACCCCTGTGGGCACAGGGAGCTCTAACGCGCCCTTGAACTATACCTTGTCACACGTGGCACACCAAGAGACAAAATCACCAGCCCTTTTCCTGTCGAGAAAATGGGGGGGGGGGGGGGGGCGTAAGCGAAGCTTGTCGTATGATTCTTGCGTGAGGGCTTCCCAAGCCCAGGCCAAACGTCAACGAAGAGCCGCGGAGCCCGAGTTTAGGGCAAACGAAGTGGGACGCCTGCGACAGTGCCGTCTTGCCACAAGCTTCGCTTACCCCCGTTTTCTCGACAGGGGAAGGGCTCTGAATTTTTCAAGCGAAGCTTATTATAACTCACCGATTTCGGTGGCGTCCATGTTCGCACAAAATTATCATGATCAGAATTGGCTAGAATGTCGTCGTCTTCTTCCGCAGCTGGCTCGTTGGCACCCCTTGATGATGATGATGATGATGATCCTTCACCATGGCTCGCACCCACTGAGGGGGATAGGCCAAGAATCGGGCGGCAGTAGGTAGCTAAAAAAAAATTCTTTTTGACAATGAGATACGCAAAGTAAAGAAGGCACACCCCTTGGTTTGCGCTCGTGCCACTGCTGCCGCGTTCATCGTTATCATCTTCCACAGCTGGCTGGGTAGCCGCTAATCATTCCAGCGTAGAATTTCCCTTCTCTACGGTAGTCATAATGGGGAGGCTGCGTTTACGTTTACAAGACCGCGTTTACAAGTGTTCCAGAGATTAAAAAGCTTATTTTACGAATCACGAAGGAAGATCGCCCCGCGTGATGAAAGAATTGAACGTCGCACAAGTTTCACATCCTGAGGGAATAAAGCACATTGTGCAGATAATGCGTCAATTAGAAACGCAAATTATGTAGTGGATTTGCAAAAAGCTTGTTAGGCAAGTGCTCGAAAGCATGATTAATTATTCAGAATGTTTTCAACGAGGAGAAAGCGGGGGAAAAAATACCGCTAGCTTGACACTTCCGCCAAGTCTGAAGAAACAGCGGAGCTGGGCGACCTTCCTTAAAAACTAACCTAAGCCAATCAGGCCGGGGTCGCTTTCGCGGCGTTGACGCTTGGCTTGATTCTAGCGTTCTCGGTATTCCGGAACGGCTCGGCGAGGTAAGCTGGATTGGCACGAAAACGGCGATTCGTTTCCCGCGTCGCTTGAAGGCGCTTCTCTCGTCAAGCAGCCTCTTGTTCCGGCGTCAAGGTGCGCTTAGGTCGAGTCATATATCGGTAGAGCGGAGAAATGCCCGGGCGCCGCCGCGCGCACGCTTTTCATGTGAGTGAGTCATGTGACCGCGCGCCATGCGAGTCATGTGACCAGAGTCACGTGACCGCGCGCGGTCACATGACTCTGCTGAACACGTGCTCGGCGGAGCTATGACGTCAATGTCCAGGCTCGCGAGAGACGTGGCTCCTCATCCCTCAACCAGTTTTAGTGTTGCACACCGGAATTTTGCCAAACTTCAACAGCTCCGCTGTTAAATATCAGTATCCCCTCCCCTGTCGAGGAAATGGGGGAAAGCGAAGCTTGTCGTATGTTTATTCGGTGTTTATTCGGTGAACGAATTGCACTGAAGAGTACCACGTTGTGTTCGAACCACAACCGATCACACGCACTGCAGCTGGTTCCGACGTTGCAGTTAGGAAAATTGCGTTGAAACATGGCCGTCACAACGGGGAAGTTGGCGCTAGCGTTGCCGATGCGTGCACCACCGTTGTCCGGTTCCTGGATGGCTAGACGACGCTGACGTTTGGCCTCAACATCGCGCTTCCGCAACTCGGGGTCGGTGGCTCTTCACTGACGTTTCGCCTTGGCTTCGGAGCCCCCACGCTAGAATCAGCACTTCGACGACGAGCCTTTTCCCAGGATGGATTTCCGTAAACTTACTTTGTAAATTAAATCTGTCCGTTACGTAAGACAATGAATGACTCATACTCCCTTAAGCAATGGCTCATACCCCCGTAAACGCAGCCTCCGGATTACGACGACAGAAGTGAAATTCTACGCTGGAATGATTAGCGGCAACCCAGCCAGCTGTGGAAGCGGACGACGACGATGAACGTGGCAGCAGTGGCACGAGCGCTAACCGAGGGGCGACAAGAGAGAGAGAATAAAACATTTATTATTGAAAATTAAACGAGCCAGCTGCGGAACACGACGACGCTCGAGCCAGTGCTCACGATGATAATTTTGTGCGTACATGGACGCCACCGAAATCTGTGAGTTATAACAAGCTTCACTTGAAAAATTCAGAGCCCTTCCCCTGTCGAGAAAACAGGGGTAAGCGAAGCTTGTGGCAAGACGACACTGTCGCAGGCGTCCCGCTTCGTTTGCCCTTAACTCCGGGTCGGCGGCTCTTCGTTGACGTTTGGCCTCAACATCGCGCTCCCGCAACTCCGTGTCCGTGGCTCTTCGCTGACGTTTCGCCAAGGCTTTGGAAGCCCTGACGCAAGAATCGGACGAGAAGCTTCACTTACCCCCCTTTTCTCGACAGGAAAAGGGCTTGTGATATTGTCTCTTTGGGTCCCACGTGTGACCAAGGGCGTGTGACAAGGGTAGTTCAAAGGCGCGTTACAGGTTCTCGAGCTTGGACCCGTTCTACACAATCACCAGGATCGGCCCACATGACAGGGGTATGTGCCATTGAGCTTGGACTCTTTCTGCACTATCACCAGGATCGGCCCACTTTTCAGCGTGACACCACCATCACCGCCGAAACTTGCGAGCGGTCAACGCTTCGCTTAAAAGAAGAAGGCAGGGTACTAGAAAGGCGTCTGGTTGGTTTCCCTACACTGGGGGAACAGAAAGGTGAGAGAGAGAGAGAGAGGAAGGAAAGATGCGGTGAGCTCGCGCACAAGCGTGGAGGGTCCCACTAGGTCGAAGGTGTTCACACAAGCCAGTCGTCCTCAATATAAAGACAAAAGTGCTTTCATAACCTTGTGGGCCGACGAGCGATGGGGAAGGGGTTCAAGTAGCGTCTGCCCTAACAACGGCCGATCGCCCAGTCGTCGCAATGCGAATATAGAGAGCTTATTTCTTTCGTAAGTGGAATACATGCTTACATAAGTATACAGAAGGAGGTCCCAAAGCATGCGCTGAAATATCAGCACCTCCTGTCAGAAAATATACACTTGTGCGAACGGATATATAGCGTAAAACAGCAATGTAGTAATCACTAAGTGGAATATTAGGCAATAGAAGTACAAACTGCAAATAATACAAAGTCAATATACAATATACGCAATATTTTTAGATTTTTCTAAGGCATTTGATCGTGTTCCACACCATAGGTTGTTACTTAAACTTTCACAGCTTAACATTCACCCTACTATAATTGCATGGATCACCGATTTTCTTTCATCTAGAACTCAGTTTATATCAGTTAACAATTCTAACTCATCTCAGTTCAGTTCAGTTTATTGTCCTTAAAGACCCCCGGAGGGGGTATTACATAAGGGGTGGGTATAACATAGGTTCCACATTTGGTACACATCATTAAATATATGCAAAGTGATCAATCACACGCTGTTTGAACAAGACGGGCAAGCGATGTTAACAATGCCAGCAGGAAGGCCGTTCCAGTCTTTAGCTGTTCGAGGAATGAACGAGGCGGAAAAATGAGTGGTTCGGGCACGCGGGCGTGCGACTTGCTGCGGATGACTGGTGCGATGAGAGATGCGTGCCGCAGGAATGATGTATGGAGCATGATGAAGGACACTGAAAAAGAACTTGTGAGTGAAAGAGCTCAAGACTAGCGACGCGTCGGCGATTAGATAGTAGTGTTAATCCGGATTGTGTTTTAAGTGCAGAAATACTGACGTCATATGAATATTGTGAGTGAATGAACCTAGTGGCGCGGTTCTGAACAGATTCAAGTGAGGTGATAAGATATGTTTGGTGCGGGCTCCAAATGGCAGATGCATATTCTAGTTTTGGTCGAACAAGGGATTTGTAGGCAAGCAGTTTTACGTTTTAGGGGCCTGACGGAGATTACGCTTTAAAAAACCTAGTGTTTTATTAGCAGATGATATGATGTTAGAAATATGTTTATGCCAGGACAGATCATTGCATACGGTGATACCTAGGTAGTTATAGGACTCTACTAATTCGAGAGGCATGTTTCCGATTTGGTAAGGAAATACTAGGGGATTACGGCTACGAGTGGAAGACATAACTTTACACTTGTTTACACTAAGTGACATTAAATAATCACCACACCATGTTAGTATAGCGGAGAGGTCTTTCTGCAGGCTGTTTGATTGTAGGTGTTACGTACAGTGCGATAAATGACACAATCATCGGCGAACATTCGGATATTACAGGACACATGTGAAGGTAAGTCATTAATATATATTAGAAAATAAGAGGGCCAAGAACCGATCCTTGTG